>NW_026651543.1:0-186547 GCF_028751815.1 Salvia miltiorrhiza
GAATACACAGCTCAAGATGAGCATGATGGAATCGCCCCTGTCCCTGTGAAAAATGTAGAGCCTTGTGGAATATGTGGAGATTTCAGTCATGGATTGAATGAGTGTCACAGAATGGGTGAGTTTACTCCAGAGGGTGAAGCGGAAGTTTACGCGGCACAAGGATTTCAGAGCAGACCGCAATTCAGGCAGAGCTATAATCAAGGGCAACAGAACTTCAATGGCGGCTGGAGAGGTCAAGAGAACGCTGTTGGATTTGTATACTGAAAGCAAGAACGTTTTATGCTTGTATACAATATTTCCTGTTACCACTATCCAATCTCCTATCTGATTGTGTTCATGATTGCATATGTATGTTCTCTATCTCTATACAAGTAGATTATATGGTGTGTTGTAGATCACAGAAGACCATATAATTGGATTAACCTTAAGAGATATAATATGATCACAGCCGAGATGACTTTAGGACGAGTCATCGGTTTAGGCTGCAGTATAGATGGAAGTAGTTTGTCTTGACTACTTGTCTATACTGGTACGTCATAACGTATTGATAGGACCACAGTGAGATGTATTCTTCTATCTGACTTAAGTGAAGAATCAAGATCTTGGTGACTTAATAAAATCTTAATACTAATAAGATTTCATATATATATGTTAATTCGTGTATCACTTTGATTTACTATGAGTGAGAGTTATACAGTAACTTGAGTACTCTGTATCTTGGGTGATAGCGGTTAATATATGATATTTGATTATCTATATTAGTACTCGTATCCGATATAGGATAATGACATCCCCTTAAGGAGCTCAATAATGTTTATTGCGCTAAACCCTGCAGGTTGATTAAGTTCAGGCGCAATAATAAGGTTTGAGTGGTACTGCTTAAGGATTACAAAGAGATTAATTAATGGATGTCGAATATTTTAAATACGGAGATTTAATAAGTCTAAATACAAGCCCCGACTCAACACTGGCAATAAAGGGGTAAGTCAATATTGGTTCTCTAGTGGAATGAACTAATATTTATAAATTAATTATGGTCTGGGCTGACCATAGATAATTAATTTATTTGAGGCCCATCTTTATTCCTTGTATCTGGTCCCTGGACTGGCCCAAAGTCTCCTAGCCCTAGCAAAGAGAGAACACGCCCCCTACACCTAATCTGCGCCTCAACCAGCTCTCAGGAAAACACACTGATAAAATATTAGGGTTTTGGAGAGCTGTAGGGCGCAGGAAACGTGAGGAGCATTATTTCTCTCTTGGGACTTTCACAGTTCGTTGTCCATCCAATGGTGAAAGCTGAGCGGGATACAGTTCAGAAGATCTGAGCTGGAGTCAGATTTTCGCAGGAAATCAAGTTCTGGCAGTTTCAGGAGAACGGCCATAACTTTCTCCACAGAAACAGGTGGCCACGGAAAGCTCTCTCGAAGACGAAGAAGCTGTATTTCTGGGAAAAATACGATTTGAGGACGTTTGAGGCTTCAAACGAAGGCTTGAAGCTGACTGGTCTGTTCAGCTGCGAGTTTGACGAATTCTTCTGAATTCTTCAGGTATTTCTGAACTCCAACATGCAGCACTTAAATTCATAGGGGCATGTTAGGGATTAATCGTTGTATGATAAATTAATAATAATCCAAGAAGCGATCATCGGGCAAACGGAGCATTAATTCAGTTTAATATTCCTTCAAACGCTGGGTGGGGAAATCAAAATTCAGGAGGAAGTCAAGGAAATCAATTCCGTAGACCGCCTCAAATGGAATATCAAAATCAGCAACAATATTTCCCATCGCAGCAGAATTTTCCGCAACAAAATCCACAGCAATATCAGCGGGTCCCTATGCAGCAAGGGAACTTTCTGCCTCAACAATTCCAGAATGCGCAACAGATGCCACTGCAGAAACAGTCTCTGGAGGAGACTATGCAATCTTTCATGGAGGTCAGCAAGCAGAACATGGAGATGACCAAGCAGAACATGGAATCTCAGGCAGCCACCATCAAAAGACTTGAGTGGATGACTATTCACGATATACTTGGGTCATCTTTCTCTTCAAGAAGAAAGAGACGCTGGAGGAACTGCCAAAGCTGCTGAGAAGACTGAGCGTTGAAAAGGAAGTCAACATCATCAGCATCAGATCAGATCGTGGGACTGAGTTCCTCAATACTGTCATTCGTGAGTATTGTGATGAACAAGGAATCAGTCATCAAACTTCTGCAGCAAGAACTCCACACAGAACGAACGGAGTGCAGAAAGAAGAAACCGGTCTTTGAAGGAAGCAGCAAGGACGATGCTAGCCGAATCAAAACTCCCCTTGAAGTTTTGGGCCGAAGCAGTCAACAACGCATGCTACACGCCGAATCGCTCCTTCCTCACTCAGAGACATGGAAAAACTCCATACGAGCTATGGAAGAATAGAAAGCCTTCGATTGCCTACTTTCATGCTTTCGGTTCTAAGTGTTTCATCCACAACAATGAAAAGAAGAGGTTAAACACTTTCGATAGCAAGGCTGATCCAGGTGTCTTCCTGGATACTCTGGAACAGAACGTTCAAGCAAAGCCTATCGAGTGTTTAATTCTCAAACTCTTTGTGTTGAAGAAACACCTCATGTGATCTTTGATGAGTCTACAGATGATTTCAGGGAACAAGAAGCTGAAAAGTGTGTCCAGAACACTGAAGGTTCCAAAGCTGAAATCCACAACACCGAGCCCTCTACTGTCTTGGTGTGGGGACCAGGCAAAGATGAAGATACTGAGAAGCTTCAGTATCAAAGATCAGCCAAAGGTCTGAAGTTCAGACTGGAGCCAATGCAGATGGCATCAGTCAAGGGGAAACTCATAGTTGCTGAAGATCGAGTTGAACGTGCAGAAGCAAGCTCCAGCTCAACTCTCTCCTGCTCCAGAAAGTGCTCAACACTTCAGAACCATTCTGACCGAAGAAGCCCCACCATCTCCAGAAGAGATCAAGAAGTATCGAAGATGGTTTGAACTCCACTCAAAGGAGAACATCATTGGAGAACCATCAGATGGCGTCAAGACTCGGAGATCAATGTGCAACCTCGTCTTCGACATCAATCAGAACTACCATCAACGAAGATAAGATTTTCAGCTATTTCTTATCATCTACAGAGCCCAAGGACGTTGAAGAAGCTCTGAAGTCTACTCAAGGGTCATCGCAATGCAAGAAGAACTCAATGAATTCAACCGGAATTCAGTTTGGGAGCTTGTGGATCGACGCAGACGATTGCAAAGTGATTGGCTTGAAATGGATTTTCAAGAACAAGAAAGCCGAAGAAGGAAACGTTGTGAGAAACAAGCAAGGCTTGTAGCAAAAGGATACAGTCAAGAAGAAGGATCGACTACGACGAGACGTTCGTACCAGTTTGCCAGATTGGAAGCAGTCAGACTCTTTTTAGCCTTCGCAGCTCACCAAAGGTTTCAAGGTACACCAAATGGATGTCAAGTGTGCATTTCTCAACGGAGTGCTCACAGATGAAGTCTATGTGGAACAACCTCCAGGGTTTGAGGTTGCTGGACCAGAAAAGGTGTACAAGCTGAAGAAAGTGCTCTATGGATTGAAGCAAGCACCAGAGCGTGGTATGATACTCTCTCGGAGTATCTTGTTGAACAAGGTTTCAAGAAAGGATCTGTGGACAGAACTCTGTTCACTCTCAAAGAAGGAGAAGATCTCTTGCTTGTTCAGATTTATGTCGATGACATAATTTTCGGATCCAAATCCGAACGCATGTGCAAGAAGTTTGTGACATCATGACCAACAAGTTCTAATGTCCATGATGGGAGAAATGAATTTCTTTCTCGGATTGCAAGTCAAGCAGACTGACGAATGAATACTGATCAGTCAGTCCAAGTATGCCAAGGAACTGATAGCTAAATTCGGTATTCAGCACATGAAATCAGTCAAGATCCCAATGAACACAAACTGGAAAGTTGATCCAGGTTCAGAAGGAAAATCTGTCTCTTCGACGAAAGTACAGAGAAATCATTGGATCTTTGCTGTATTTGACTGCGAGCAGACCAGACATCGCATTTGCAGTCGGGGTATGTGCAAGATATCAATCAGATCCAAAGGGAAGCCCATTTGTATGCAGCAAAGCGTATACTAAGATATCTCAAAGACACACCCAATTTAGGATTGTGGTATCCAGCAGATGACGACATCAAGCTCACCGGATATTCAGACTCAGACTTCGGTGGATGCAAGCTTGATCGCAAATCAACCTCCGGAACATGTCAATTCCTAGGCAACAAGCTCATCTCATGGTTTTCAAAGAAGCAGACTTCAGTCGCCACCTTCACAACTGAAGCTGAATATGTTGCTGCCGGAAGCTGCTGCTCACAAATCCTGTGGTTAGTCCATCAGTTGAAGGACTATGGGATCGACGAAAAGGAAGTTCATATCTATTGCGACAGCTCCAGTGCTATTGCAATCTCCCAGAATCCAGTTCAATCACACCAGAGTTAAGCATATTGCCTATTCGACATCACTTCATCCGTGATCATGTCGAAAAGAAGAATATCTCTGTAGAATGGATTCCCACTACTGTTCAAAGAGCGGACCTGTTGACCAAGGCTCTTCCAGAAGAAAGGTTCAATGATCTGTGTGGAAAGATCGGCCTCATCAACCTTGAAGAGTGATACTGTGTTTGAAGACTTTCTCAAACAGTCATGCTGACTGGTGGTCAACCAACTGTTGATTCTACGATCGCCGACGTGGAAAGCAATGAAATCAGAACGCTCAACTGAAGAAGAAGTCATCTTGATGATTCAACCAGGATCTAGTGGTATCAACTGACTACAATGTTCAGTTGATCAGTAAGTATTTAAAAAGCTTACTGTTCATATCAGTTATTTTAGTTAAGAGTTTTGAGTTTCAGTTCAAAATCTTTCTCTAACTGATCAGTTTCTTTCAAAAACTTTAACTGATTGTTGGAAAATGGAATATCCGAGAAGGACAAGTATTTTAAAAAGGGAAAATATGTTTTGATTGAACTTGTCCTGATCTTTACCAAAAATCTTTCCAACCTTTTTGCCTCTGTGATAAAATTACTTGAGAAGCTCATTGACATGACAGAATGCAATGATGCCTCTCACCTTTTTGAAGTCTCAGTCCCCCGCAGTGACGGCGGACGTGAATTTTTCTTCAAATACATTTTAGGCATAGTTTTCGAAAAACTTTTCATCTTCTTACATGGTTCACATATTGTCTATTTATACCATGTTGTCTTCACGATTTTTCTGCATCAACTAACAACTCTCCACAGCCTTCACTGTGAAAAAAACTTTCAATCTTTTCAAAGTTGCAGAGAAAAATTGTTCCGACTAAAGGAGAAATCTATGACTGCAAAGTCATGGAGTGGAAGAATGACGCTCACATACCTGGTCTTCACCGGACCCTTCCACTGGATCTCAACGTCTCTCTGACGTCAAAGGTTGCTCTACCCTCACTTGTATCCAGCGAAGCGATTGTCTTCCATCCTCATGCCCGGCACATCGGCTTGAAGTACCTGTCTGAAGAAGACAGACTTTACCTGGTTCTCAGGAAAGCCTCTCGCCTTTTGGTGAAGCTTCGATGTGGTGCAACAGCAATGAGCAGAAGCTCACTGCCATCCGGCGCAATATCGACAGTGCTAGTCCTCACGACTACCACTGATTCGATTTTTCATCTTCACCTCCTCCTTCCCCCATGTACAACGAGGCGCGTTTTGATATACTTCTTCCATCAAAGCCTCGCCATGCATTTCCTTCGCTTCTTCTCCCCACTTCTCGCACTCTTATAATCTTCTCTTCTCGTCTGTCTATTCGCCCTCTGGATTGTATGCATAGCTGCATCTCATGTTTATCTCTAACATGCTATGCATACTTTCCTTTCCTTCACCCTGCTCTTCTTTATCTCTCCGTCTCTCTTCTCATCTCTCCACCTCTCCACTGGCGTCCTCTTCCTTCTGCATCTCGGGATCACTTCTCCATTTCCAAGCTCTCCCACGAATGCTTGGGAATCGGAGTTGAAGTCCCATCCGATTATAGTTTCCATCATCAGCTCTCTTTTTGATGTTGCCAAAAATGGGGAAAGTCAGAAGTCAGAGAGAAACCTTCCCTAAGGTTGCTCCTGTCCTTTCTTTCTTGACTGTAGATGAGATAGCAAGGATCACCAGAAGTAAGGATGACGTTCCAGTAAAGACCTCAAATCAACGGAAACAAGTGAGAGTGGAACAAGCTTAGGAACATGAAGACACGAAGACAGAAGATGAAGATCAAGAAGTTCAAGGCGCAGCCAAGCAGACTGCTGGAGTCCATGGGTTTTCCCATGTTTGTTTTTGTTTATCTTTTTACTCCAATGTAAGTCTTGCTCTGTACCTCGATTGATGACTTATCAGTCTTTTATAATGAAAGAACTTCTTTTTGATCTCAACCTGAAGACAATGACTTTTGTCCAGCCTCTGATTATGTTTTTCTGTCTTCTCCTTGTTCTGTTTTAGAACTGTTTCGTTCTTAACTCTAAGTACAAGTTTTTACATTCTATTGTTAAGGGGGAACTGTTTTTACCCCAGTTTTAGAACTTGTACTGTGAGTTCAGTCTTTTTGTTGTCTAGAACTGCTGTGTGGTTTTGACATCATCAAAAAGGGGGGAAATTGTTGGGAACCCTTGTGAAATATCCTAATCCTTGTTTTGATGATACCAAAATTCATAGGACTTAATTGTAATAGACTAGAATTACTTTGAACTCAAGTGTTAGAGTTCGTTTCTAGTTTAGTTTGCGGTGTCGAAGACTGAAGACTGAAGAACGAAGGACTGAAGACTGGAGACTGCAGATACCAACTGAAGTATCAGTTGAAGACTGATTACTTAATGCGCGCAATGGGCTGATACTAAAGTCAAGTATCAGTTGAACATTCCTCCTCGGACTGATCTTCCAACGTTCAGAGGAAGCCACGTACTCACAAAGTACAGTCGCATTAATGCAGAGATCTCAAGATCTTATCTCTGCAGAGGTCATTCCTATCTGGTGGTTACTTTTCAGAGACGTCACATCTCCTGTCCATCAAATAGAGCCGTTTCCACCCAGATAAGGAACCTCGAAGATTGAAGCCTCAGCCTAAATTCGAATTGCTCTCCAACGGAAGAAATCTTGATGACGTTCTACGCCAACGGATCTATTCAAGAGTTCTCCTACAAATAGCGCTCGAGGATCACTTCAACCTTCACCGATTCAACGACATAAGCTGAAGCTCTGCCGAAATTGCTACTCAGCCTAAAGCTTAATCTCCCCAAATCTTGAATCGAAGAAGAGAATTCCAAAGCCAAAATCAGTCACTGCTGATTACACACATTCTCTTAGACCTTAGGCAAACCTCTGTTTACCCAGAAGCCAAAGGTCAAACTTGCTTCAAAGAACTTGTTCTTTGTAGTGAAGTTGGCACTCGTTCAAACCTCCTCCCCAAAAGAGTGTTTGAGTGATTCAGAGTTCAGGAAGGTACTCTGACTCTGAGTGATAAGTCTTAGCACGGGTTGTGTTGAGCAGAGAAATCCGACGCGAGTGAAGCGTGGGCCCTGAAGAAAGGTTTTCTTCAGTGGTACGGTTGTGTGCACCCGGCAAGCACACGGTTTGGTTTGCAGTGCACCTGTTAAGTACTTGCGGAGTGGATTGTTGGTCTGATCAACCAACCGTGGATGTAGGAAAGGGTTTTTCCGAACCACGTAAAAGTCTCTGTGTTGTTTACAGTTTTCAGTTTTACATTCTTACTTGTGTTATTTCAATTGATAAACTGAATACTGATTAACTGCAAAGAGTAACCTAATAACCAACAACGTGCTCCACCGAGGCTATTGCGAAACTAAGTTTAATTTCCGCTGCGTATGATATCAGTCTGACTGATCTATCTTTTGATAGTCAGGAAGAGTGTTATCATCTCTGTCTTAGCAAATACGACTGAAGCCCTTACGTGCATCAATTAAGTTTCAACAGCTTAACTGATAACTCTTTACTGAAGAGCTTTTAGTATCAGTCGTCAACCCTGTTTGGTCAAAACTGTTTTCAGTAAAACAGGAGTCTGTGTTTGCATGCAAAGTTCGTTTTGATCTCTGACTGAGATCCCTCTGATTGAGGATTCGATAAAATAGCCCATAGGTGTATTCCCCCCCCCCCCATACACCTATTCGAGACCCTCTGAACCTAACATACATGAATATAACCACAAGCATATAATCCCTCACCTTAACCTTGCTTTTAAATATCTTGACGAAACGTAATACATATAACCCGAAACAAAAAAAATTATAACTATGTGAAAGGAAAATAAAACTGGTGTTCTGCCCTCCCATCTTGGTTCGTGTTCTACATATATATATATATATATTAGCAATAGGAAAAATCTTTGATAGGCTCCAAAATTATTTGTGTCAATCTTAACTTTATTTATTCAAATTATTAATGTGGAGATTAATATGCCATCCATCATCCTTTTCATTAAACAAAAGGCAACGTCTTTCTTCTTTTCTTTTTTCTTTTTAGATAAGTATACATATATATAATGATTGTATGCATATATATCCTAATCTATAAAGGACCACATAAATCTATTTTAATTAGAAAAAAAATCGTCACTACTACTACTTATTATTATTATTATTATTATTATTATTATTATTATTATTATTATTATTATTATTATTATTATTATTATTATTATTATTATTATTATTATTATTCAAAATTAAACCTATCAATTAAGAAATCATTATAAGCTTATTAAAACAAAACATGAACATTAAAAACGAAATCACTAAAATAAATGCATTATAAATTTCTATGATAACACCCATTTAATTATGTTAACCATATATATATTTTCGTAAATCACTTTATATAAAAAAAAATCAATTTACTTAAAACTCTAAATCTGAACTTCAAATATTTTATTAATAATTACAACCCAAAACATAATGAATTAATTAAAAATCTCATTTAAACTTCTATATATAATTATTATTAATTGTTCAGCTTCTATAATGATGCTCATAATATTGGGGTGTTACAAGATCTGGCATCCTCTTCTACTCTGGTACCCTCTTCTACTCTGGTACCGTAGTCTGCTCCGGTACCATAGTCTGCTCTGGTACCTGCTCTGGTATCCTTATCAGCTCTGGCATCCATGTCGACTCTGGTACCCTGGTCTGCTCTGGTATCCATGTCTGCTCTGGTTTATCCACTTTATTATCCACCATCTTACCAGTGCGGAGAACAGTAACAGCTTGAGCCTGGTGAGTCTGCAAGGATGGCCATGAAGTTTTCCGGGCTGATGCTGCTACTGCAATTGGTTCAAAGTGCCCGACAGCTGCCCCAACCGTTGTAGCCTCTTGGAGTGATAGGGCCAAACAGATCCATGTAAAGTAGCTGCAGAATTCTTTCAGAGGAGTGTCCTGACTTTGACTTGAATGACATTCGCGTCTGCTTTCCTCTTTGGCATGCTTCACATTCTTGCTTCTTCTGGAACACAATAGAAGGGAGACCTTCTACCAGTTGATGTTTAGAAAGCTTGTTGATCGTCTTGAAGTTGAGATGGTTGAGTCTCTTGTGCCACAGCCAGTTGAGCTCCGAGCTGCTTTTGCTGATGAGGCATGTTTCTGGTGGGCTGTCTTCCCATGAAACGACGTAGAGACTCCCTTGTCTGAATCCTTTCAGAACCACCTTCTTTTGATTGTTTCTAACAGTGAATTCATCCTTCTTGATCTTCACTGTGAAACCGCTGTCACAAAATTGACTCACAGACAACAGATTATGTTTAAGACCAGAAATAAAGCTAACATTACTGATATTGGCGTTACCCATGTTGAGCACACCGTAGCCTTTTGTTTCTCCGATTGAGTTGTCTCTGAATACAACTTTGGATCCAGCTTTCTCAACATACTGAGATAGATATTCTTTGTTGCTCGTCATGTGCTTCGAGCAGCCACTATCCAGATACCACGTTCTGATTGAAGCTTTAACCTCTTCCTTCTTTTTGTGTTTCCTGACATTGACCTGCAAGGAAGAGTTGCTTCAGGCACCCAATCAAGCTTTGGGTCCTTCGATGTTAGCTCGAGTTCCCTTTGGAACCCATATCTGCTTCAGAGTTGGTCTGGCTGATCTCTTGCGCTTTGTTGATTGTCTGATTGACGTTGTTGGCGCTTCAGTTGGCACACGAGCATTCTTCTATTGAGAATTTCCTTTGAAGGCCTCACTCTTGTAGGAGTTCTGTCTGATGAGTGGTTGAGGTCTTCTTTGCTCGACGAAGTATCTTCCTTGAGATACTCGAGTCTTTGCAGAGTTATGGAGACTTGACTGATGTCGCGTGACATGAGTCATTTGATGTCCAGTTGCTTGTCATTGTGGATGTCGTTTAGCTCGACTGGACTCAACATTGTTTGGTCTCCATGGATGTTGTTCCTTCTGAAACTGAACTGATGTCAGTCTCTGACTGATGTGGCCTTTCTTCCCCCTGGGCTGATGAGGAAGATTCTTCTTGCTTCCTGATGTTCCTTTCCCGATCTTTGACTGAAATCTGCTTTCCAGTCTTCTCAGTAAGATGATCTGGTTGGGGGCCTCCTTTGCTCGTTTGTAGCTCCGTGGAGGTGGAACATTTGATCTTGCCATCAGTTTGCGTTTGCGAACTTCATCCATATCCTGATCTCTTGATTCTTCTGATGTTGTGATTTCAGAAGGATCGTCCTTTGAAATGATCATGATCTTCTTTCCTTTGTTAGCTGCAACCTTTCCTCCAATGCTTTTAACAAGACCTTTCGATGGAAAGTTGCTCATCATGGGAGACTGCATCATGCAGTTCTTGACTGTTTCTTCCAGCTTGTGATTGAGCCTCTTGATCTCATGAGATGCTCTCTCACATTCTGAGTTAGGGATTCTGAGCTTTTCCTTCAGTCGGCTATTCTCCATGATTAGCTGATCAAGACAAGTTTCATCCGGAAAGTAGATGATTTTCTGATTCTTAGCTCGTTCATCATTGATCTCCTTGTCCATTTTCTGATTCTACTTGAGGAGATCTTCGAACATTTTCCTCAACTGACAGTGATCAGTTATGAGCTGATCAAATTTGTCAGTTTCATCGGATGAGCTATCTCCAGATTTTGAGTGGTCTCTTGAAAACATCAGGAAGTTATCAGTATAAGGAGTTTTTGAATGAGAGATTACCTCTGAGCCATTCATTCAATTGTCGTAGCTGTTGTCAGTCACGCTTTCTGATTCATTGGCCATCAGGGCTCGGCTCTCATCGTCTGAGCTGGAACTGTCAAAGTCGGATGATTCTGATGTGTCTTTGGAAGAATCAGCATCGTCAGCAACCATCGCTTTCTTCTTCGAAAAGCTGCGATCTTTCTTAGCTTTCAGCTCTCTGCGCTCAGCTTGAGTCAGATCGGGGCATTCATTTCGAAAGTGCCCTTTCTTTCTACATCCAAAGCATTCCATGTCTTTGATGTCGTAAGCGGCTGACTTCCTTTCTCCGCTTCGATCTGTGGAATGTCTGGAGTTGCTTTCTCTTTCCTTTCCTTTGTAGTGCTGCTTGTGGAACCTTCTGTACTTTCGGAACTTGGACTCCATCTTGTTGAATCTTTCAGTCAACAAAGCATATTAACTGAAGAAGTCCTCAGGGTTGAGTTCCGTTGGTTCCTTAGTCTGTTTCTTGCCTTCTCTTGTTGAGGCTTTCAGTGCTACTCCTCTTGAGGTTGATGGACCATCTTCGTCTGATCCTCCAGCCTTCTTGTTTCCAAGATTTCTCAGAAGGTCGAACTCATTTGCCATGAGATCGGAGAAAAGCTTGTTTGTCGGGAGCTGACTGAATTTAGGCTTATGCTGATGAGCGACTGAGTAGATCTACCATTCTCCACGTGGCAGTGCTCGAAGAATCTTCAGGTTGATTTTTCGTTGAGTGTATTTGTCTTTGGAAATGGATTGAACTTCATTCAAGATCTGGTTGAATCTAAGTTCCATTTCCTCGACAGATTCATTCTTGAGCATGAGGAAGGAGTCGAACTTCTAGCAAGCTATGGATAGCTTATTTTCCTTGATTTTCTCGGAACCAACGCACATTCTTTCCAGAATATCCCACATCTCCTTTGCAGTTCCGCACTTGATGATCTTCATGACATGCTTGTCGGGAACGGTGCCGGAGATGATGCTTTTGGCGAGGTTGTCTAGCGCATCTTGCTTCCTTTCTTCTGTGGTGAAGTCTGCTTTTTGCTTGGGCTGGACCTCATCGTAAGGATCTTGTTGTGGATTAACATGAACCCTTTTGACGGTTTCGGTGATGGTGATTGGTCCGCTGGTGATGACTTCCCACATTCGGCAATGTTGGGCGGTGAGGAAGCTTTCAAGCCGAAACTTCCATATGTCGTATTTTTCAATACTAAACATAAGTAGAGAAGATAATCTGCTGTGGTTAGTCTTCATCAAAAAAAAGAGAACAGATAACAGCAGATAGAACAAATAGCAAGCACAAAAAGAAAGAGAACTTTTTCGAGACCTTTGAGAAAAAGGATCTAGTTCAATTAGAACCTAATCAGATACAGAGTGTTCTTGCGAACAACCTGCTCTGATACCAATTGTTAGGTCCAGAGGGTCTCGAATAGGTGTATGGGGGGGGAATACACCTATGGGCTATTTTTATCGAATCCTCAATCAGAGGGATCTCAGTCAGAGATCAAAACGAAACTTTGCATGCAAACACAGACTCATGTTTTACTGAAAATAGTTTTGACCAAATAGGGTTGACGACTGATACTGAAAGCTCTTCAGTAAAGAGTTATCAGTTAAGCTGTTGAAACTTAACTGATGCACGTAAGGGCTTCAGTCGTGTTTGCTATGACAGAGATGATAACACTCTTCCTGACTATCAAAAGATAGATCAGTCAGACTGATATCATACGCAGCGGAAATTAAACTTAGTTTCGCAATAGCCTCGGTGGAGCACGTTGTTGGTTATTAGGTTACTCTTTGCAGTTAATCAGTATTCAGTTTATCAATTGAAATAACACAAGTAAGAATGTAAAACTGAAAACTGTAAACAACACAGAGACTTTTACGTAGTTCAGAAAAACTCTTTCCTACATCCATGGTTGGTTGATCAGACCAACAATCCACTCCGCAAGTGCTTAACAGGTGCACTGTAAACCAAACTGTGTGCTTGTCGGGTGCACACAACCGTACCACTGAAGAAAACAATTCTTCAGGGCCCACGCTTCACTCGCGTCGGATTTCTCTGCTCAACACAACCCGTGCTAAGACATCTCACTCAGAGTCAGAGTACCTTCCTGAACTCCGAATCACTCAAACACTCTTTTGGGGAGGAGGTTTGAACGAGTGCCAACTTCACTGCAAAGAATAAGTTCTTTGAAGCAAGTTTGACCTTTGGCTTCTGGGTAAACAGAGGTTTGCCTAAGGTCTAAGAGAATGTGTGTAATCAGCAGTGACTGATTTTGGCTTTGGAATTCTCTTCTTCGATTCAAGCTTTGGGGAGATTAAGCTTTAGGCTGAGTAGCAATTTCGGCAGAGCTTCAGCTTATGTCGTTGAATCGGTGAAGGTTGAAGTGATCCTCGAGCGCTATTTGTAGGAGAACTCTTGAATAGATCCGTTGGCGTAGAACGTCATCAAGATTTCTTCCGTTGTAGAGCAATTCGAATTTGGGCTGAGGCTTCAATCTTCGAGGTTCCTTATTGGGTGGAAACGGCTCTCTTTGATGGACAGGAGATGTGACGTCTCTGAAAAGTAACCACCAGATAGGAATGATCTCTGCAGAGATAAGATCCTGAGATCTCTGCATTTAATGCGGCTGTACTTTGTGAGTACGTGGCTTCCTCTGAACGTTGGAAGATCAGTCTGAGGATGAATGTTCAACTGATACTTGACTTTAGTATCAGTCCATTGCGCGCATTAAGTAATCAGTCTTCAACTGATACTTCAGTTGGTATCTGCAGTCTCCAGTCTTCAGTCATTCGTTCTTCAGTCTTCAGTCTTCGACACCGCAAACTAAACTAGAAACGAACTCTAACACTTGAGTTCAAAGTAATTCTAGTCTATTACAATTAAGTCCTATGAATTTTGATATCATCAAAACAAAGATTAGGATATTCCACAAGGTTCCCAACAATGTATGTTTTTATATGCTCTTATTTCATGTTTGATTATACTTGCTCAGCCATGTAGAAATACATGTTCAGAATATTAGCCATGTTGAAATACATGTTCAGCCATGTAGAAATACATGTTCAGAAATTTAGCCATGTTGAAATACATGTTCAGGGGCTCTCAGTTCGCCCATCAGTTTTTCAGTTTATGTGTATGACAATGTGAATTATTTGCATGTTTAAGCGTATGTGAATATGTGCATGTTTCCTCACTGAGTATATTTTCAATATGCTCACCCCTTATCTTTTCAGTTTTGCAGTTCTAGAGTTGAGGTGGCCATGGAAGTCGAGAATGACTAGAGATTATGTACTTCCATAGAAATTTAAGTTGAACTTATACATTTTAGTTTATCGTTTTATATCATGTTATAATTTTAGTTTTGGCAAGATGTGTTTTTAAATTAGTTTAAATTTTGATAGTCAAGAAGTTTTATTTTATCTATTAGTTCTTCAAAATTTTAAATTGAAAAGTATATGAAAATCGGGGTGTTACAGAGCTGATAAGGGTACCAGAGCAAAAGAGGGTACCAGAGCAGAAGAGGGTACCAGAACTCATAAAGGTGCCATAGAAGATGGTAACAGAGCAGACTACGGTACCAGAGCAGAAGAGGGTACCAGAGCAGATTAGGGTGCCAGAGCAGAGTAGGGTACCAGAGCAGAGGCAACCAAAAGACGGAGAGACGGAGAAAGGAAAGAAGGTTAAACTTCACAAGTCTACTTCACCTTATCGACCACCGATCCCTTTTTCGAGTAGATTGAGGAATGAAAAACTGGATAAACAGTTTACCGACTTCTACAACATGCTTGCTAAGGTCAATTTGAACTTGCCTTTTCTTGACGTGATCATAAATGTCCCGGCTTATGTGAAGTTCTTCAAGGAGTTGGCATCCAACAAAAGAAAGTTCGGAGACAATAAGTGCTGGTCTCGGAAGTTGTGAATTCGATCATGCAGCAGTCCTTACCACCAAAGCAGCGCGATCCAGGTAGTTTTGTGATTAATATTGCTTTGGGGAATGGTAAGGAAGCTACGGGAATGTTAGATCTAGGTGCGAGAATTAACTTGATGCCTTACTCTATTTTTCAACAATTAGAGTTAGGTAATTTGAAATCTACTCGTATGTGTTTACAACTCGCTGATAGGTTCGTTAGATATATTCGTGGGATAGTAGAGGATATTCTGGTCAGAGTAGGGGGATTGATTGTCCCCGTTGATTTCATAGTTTTGGAGATTGAGGAGGTACATGAGAATGGTAGAGACCACACTCTGTTGTTAGGAAGACCTTTTATGGCAACCACTAACACGTTGATTGATGTCAGGATATTACCAAATCGCGATCGCGTCGGAAGATCAAATCAAAACAGCCTTCACCACTCCATTTGGGACGTTTGCATAGAAGAGGGTGCCGTTTGGGCTGTGCAATGCACCAGGAACGTTCCAACGATGCATGATGTCCATCTTCTCGGAAATGATTGGTAAATTCGTGGAGGTATTTATGGATGATTTTTCGGTGTTTGGGCAGTCTTTCAATGATTGTCTCCATAAGATTGATTTAGTCCTACAAAGGTGTATTGAAAGTGGCCTAACCTTGAGTTGGGAAAAGAGTCATTTCATGGTAACAAGTGGTATTGTCTTGGGTCATGTAGTGTCTAAGCATGGACTGGAGGTCGACAGAGCTAAGGTGGAGGTAATTCAAAAATTGTCGCCTCCTATTGATGTGAAATGAATTATGAGTTTTTTAGGTCACGCTGGATTTTACCGGCGTTTCATAAAAGATTTTTCTAAAATAAGTCAACCACTTTGTAAACTACTAGCCCAGGACGTACCTTTTAATTTTGATGAGTCTTGCATGTCTGCCTTTGAGTTATTAAAACTGAAGTTGAGCTCTGCCCCCGTGGTGGTTGCGCCTGATTGGTCTTTGCTGTTTGAGATTATGTGTGATGCATCGAATTCTGTTGTAGGAGTTGTGTTAGGTCAGCGTGTGGACAAGATATTGCGTGTGATTTATTATGCAAGTTTAACTCTGAACAGTGCTCAAATAAATTACACCGTAACTGAAAAAGAGATGTTTTCTGTGGTTTTTGCTTTAGATAAATTTCGTGCTTACATCATTGGATCTAAGGTAATTGTTCACAGTGATCGTGCTGCTTTGAGATATTTGATGACTAAAACACAAGCTAAGCCACATCTGATTCGTTGGATCTTATTATTGCAAGAATTTGATGTAGAAATAAAGGATAGAAAAGGGAGTGAGAATTCTGTGGCAAATCATCTTTCACGTTTGGATAACACCTTAATTGAATCTGGTCACAATGCTATTCCTGATTCTTTTCCTTTTGAGTTTGCGTATGAACTGACCTCCGCCAGAGCTGGCGACTTAGCCAGCACTGGCAGCCTTGCTAACGCTGGCAGCCCTGCGAGTAATGTGCCTTGGTATGCGGATATTGTTAATTATTTGGCATGTGGAGTATTAAGACCGAATCTGACATCCCAAGAAAGGAAAAGGTTTCTTGCTCTTTGCAGGCATTACTATTGGGAAGTTCCACACCTGTTCAAGCTTGGAAAAGATGAAGTCATTAGAAGGTGTGTACCGGCAGAGGAGCAGCAGAAGGTGTTGAGTATGTGCCACGAAGTACATTGCGGTGGACATTTTGGGGGGCAGAAGACGGCACACAAAGTTCTACAATCCGGTTTATTCTGGCCCTCTTTGTTCAAAAATGCTCATAATTTTTACCTTGCATGTGATAGATGCCAGAGAGTGGGAAATTTGGGACGCAAGAATGAAATGCCCCTCCATAATATTTTGATTGTCGAAATTTTTTATGTGTGGGGCATCGATTTTATGGGTCCATTTCTTGCTTCGTTTGGATTTACTTATATTTTGCTTGCCGTAGATTACGTGTCCAAATGGGTCGAGGCTATTCCCACGCGGACATGTGATGCTAATGTGGTACTCAAGTTTGTACAGGACAACATTCTTTGCCGGTTTGGATTTCGTAAAGCAATCATCAGTGATGGAGGGAAGCACTTCTACAACAAGTTGTTTGCAAAGCTCATGAAAAAGAATGGAATCACGCATAAGGTGGCCACACCTTATCACCCGCAGACATCTGGGCAAGCCGAGACAAGCAACAGGCAGATTAAATGCATCCTAGAGAAAACAGTGCAGCCCTCACGCAAGGATTGGTCTGCAAAGCTGAATGATGTACTCTGGGCGTACAGAACTGCCTTCAAGGGCGTGCTTGGGATGAGTCTGTATCGCCTCGTTTATGGCAAGGCGTGCCATCTGCCGGTAGAGATTTAGCACAAGGCTTATTGGGCAATCAGAGCTGCCAATTGCGATCTGGACTCTGTAGTGAAGCAGCGCACGATGCAAATGGAGGAGCTGGATGAACTGCGCAATGAGGCGTATGAGAATGCCCGGATTTACAAGGACAAAGTGAAGCGGCTGCAGGATCGCCGTATTTTTCACAAGAAGCTCTACCCAGGAATGAAGGTGTTATTTTGCAATTCGAGATTGAAGTTGTTTCCTGGCAAGCTGAAATCTAGATGGAGTGGCCCTTTTCTATTAAGGGAGTTTTGAGCATGGTGCTGTAGACCTGTTTAATGAGAATACGAATGAGAGCTTCAAAGTAAACGGCTACCGCGTGAAGCCGTATTATGAGCACCAGAGTACTCCGAAGGAGGTGGAGTCTCAAGCTCTGCACGATCCAGAGTTGTGAATGAAGGCTGATGTCGAGCTCTAGACGTTAATCAGAGCGCTTTGTGGGAGGCAACCCATAGTTGGTTTTGTTTTGCTTTTTCTTTATTTTCTGTTTCGTTTCCTTGTTTTTAGTTGTTTGTTCGGTTGCTTTGATTTTGGGTGTTTACGTTTTTGTCTGCAGAGAACATGGTCCAGCGCTGCAATTCTACTCTGACATTGCCGCCAGCGCTGCATAGTCCACTTCCAGATCTGCAATTCCACTCTGAAAAGGACCAGCGCTGACATTTACACTCTGCCGAAGGCCGCAAACCCTAAATTTCGCCGCCCCTCACAGCGCTTCGGTCTTTCATCGCCAATGATCAGGGACGTCTTCTAACACTTTTTATTTTGTGCCCTGAGGACATGACATTCTTTAAGTGTGGGGGGGAGGAGGTGACTTGTTTTAATGCGTGCTTTTGTTTTTGATTGGGCGATTGGTCCCTCTATTCTTAGCTTGCTCTTGGATACTTGCGATTTTGTTTATGAATTTATGGAAGAGAAAATGGTTTTTGATGTGATTTTCGGGTTAGTATGTTGTTTGGTGGTTATTCTTGTTTTGCTTTTGATATGTGTTTCTTGTTTGTGCAAAGAATTATGAGTTTCGTTGCAACACGGTTGTAAGTAAGTAAAACGTGATTTGTCCGGTAGATGCTAGAAGGAGTGTTGTCATTGTAATTGCCTACGATCGTATCCTTATCTGGGAAATGTTTAAAATGCTGGACGAATTGCCAGCTCTGAAAAAGACAGCTCTGGGTCTCTGCTCCTCTAGTTTAACTATGAGCATGGGAAACTACGTGAAAAGACTTTGGATTACGTCCAAATGGTTTTATTTTATGGCTCAACTGTTGAAAATTAAGTGATTAAGCACACAAAGTGTTAAAAATAGAGATACTAATTATAAAGGCGATCACATTAGGGAATTCACTTCTAGAAAAGAATTAGGTCTGATCGGATTATTTGCATTACTGTTGTGTTGCTTCGTAAACTTTAAGTTACTTGCTTGATCTGAGAGATATGTGTTGATTGGAAAATTTTGAATTGACTTGTTGAATGTTTGGATGGGAATAATCATCGTGAAACACTCTCTTTCTAGGATTCATACTGATTTTGCTTGAGGACAAGCAAAAGGCTAAGTGTGGGGGGTTGATTAATGCCTAATTGTTCTTAATTTGGGGGTTTGTTTGTGCCATGTTAGAGTTAATTATTCTGGAATTTGGTGCGTTTATGAGTCTGTTTTATGCTTTGCATGAGATTTTTATAAAATAAGAGAAAGAATGATATTCTGAAGATTTTGGATTAGAATTGCGTATTCTGGTGCAAACTGGTGCCCAGAGCTGAAAAGCCTGCGCCAGAGCAGAGCTGATAATCCCACGCCAGAACTGACCACGCTCGACATAGCTGAAATGTCATAGCCAGAGCTGACTTCCATAGTCAGAGCTCACTATCTCCAGAGCTAAACTTTATCTCCAGAGCTGAATGTTCCAGAACAGACTACAACTCTACAGAGCTGAACTTTCCAGAGCTGACTTAGTGTACATAGTTGATAGTGCGCGCACAGTTGCCAGAGCTGGCGATCACGCGCAAGGTGGCCAGCATTGTTCCAGAGTTAGCAAATATTCGCCAGAGCTGCCGTTACTTGCAGAGCACACTGCCAGCTGGACTTTCATTTGATTTCACGATTCTATCTTTAAAGACCAGTTTTGCAAGGCCTTTTTGATCAACAATAGGGTTGAAAGAAAGTCTATAAATAGGGCCTTAATGTTCATGTAATAATCATCCTTTACCTTAATCTTTTGTATCCGTCCTTGAGAATTAAGCTTCCGTCAAGGCAACCAAATACGTTAGGGTTTTTCAAGTTTTCTTAGTTCTTCAAGTTTTCGAGATTTTTGTTCTAGTTTAATTTCAAGTTTAGTTTTGCTTTAGTTTCCGATTGAAGTTGTAATCAAGTGACAGTGATTGCATCCTCACGAAGTTTATGGTATTTCGTATTTACTTTAATTCATTTGCTTCATCATGTTTACGTTTAGCTTTCAATTATGCAATTTCGTTATGTTTATGCTTTGCTTTAAACTATGCAATTTAGTTTATGTCCATTAGATTAGAAGCTTTAATTAAAGTTATTTAAATTCTTAGTTAGAAGCGTTTGAATTCTTAGTTGCCTTTACTTTAATCGTTTATTTCTGCCTAGGGTTTAATGGTTTCTTTATGCATGAGTTTTTACGGTTTGTAGTTTTTCGCCTAGTTAATTCTAAGTTTAGTTTTAAATTGACGTTTTAATTACAAGTCTTAGTTTAATAATCAAAGTTTACTGCTTTCGTTGTGACATAATTAGAAGCCCTTTAAGATCTTCCTTGAGAGACGACTTTGGGTTAACTTATCACGCTAGGATGTCCTTGTTCTATTGCAAGTCAATCTAGAGGTGTTTAGGTTGAGTTAGGAGTATAATTCGCCTACTACAGTTATTGGTGCCTTAGGACTGTGTTTTGCCTATAAATACAACTATCTGCTCTCAGAATAAGACACACAAATAATCAGGGTTTTAGAGAGCAGTAGGGGGCGCCGTTTGTAAGTGGCCGAATTCGCCTTGGAAATTCTCATAGCTCGTTGTCCATCCAACGTTGAGAGTTGAGCGGGATACATTTCAGAAGGTCAGAACTGGAATCTTTCAATTCAGCCATCGACAGCCTCTACATACAATTCTCAAGTAAGTGATTCTAAGTCCAATGTGCAGCACATAAATTCATAGAAGCATGTTAGGAATTAATCGTTGTATGGTGAATTAAGATATCAGAGAAACGATCATATTGGGGCTATAATCCTTCAAATTCCACGCGAACGACGGGCATCCCAGTGCTTACTAGACATCTGACGCCTGTTCGGACGTTTCTTTTTAGAAATCGGATTGCTTATTGGTCGGTGCAGTGGCTCTTTGAAGGTTTACCCAGATGGACCGGCTGTGTCGTCCACGTTTGGATCATTTCTCATATTCTTCACCTTTTCAATCATATGGGTAATCATCTCGTTGATTGTATTTCTACATCCCTCGTTCTCCTTGCAATCAACCAACAAGTCATAGATACATTTTGCATTGTGATTGACAAACACCATATTTGTGAACTTGTTAGGACCAGAACAATCAATACACTGTTGGCTTAAAGGAATTCGTTCCTTCGACACTCACCGCCATCTACTTAGTAGCATTCTATCCGGCACCCTATCCAAGTTCAAATTGAAATAAATTCTGAACAAGTGTTGACAAATCACTACTTCTGTATCCCGCATACGGCATGAACATGAACCCATTTTCATAGCCTGATTAACCTTCACAATCCGATAACCTCTCAACGCATTTCTGGACCAAACCCTATACTCTAGAAACTCGTCGTTCAGATCTAAGGGTTCTTGAGTGACTTTCACAGATACCGAGTTCAGAGCTTCGTACTCGAATGCCTTGAAGACATTTCGGGTACAAAGCTCAGCAATTTGAAAGAGAATTTTCGAAGACTGCAAGAACATACCAGGCATCCCTCTACAAAGAGCATCCTCCTCAAACTCTAGTCTACACCAATTCATCCTACATTTTCTCAGAACCACATATCTCTTTAAGAACCTTGTTCGTCACTTCACTCCACGACGTAGCATGCAATCCACCAGTAAATTTATCTAATTTAAAAATGGAAGACCACCGCTTTCTTAACTTGTACATGCCAATAAACCATCTATTCTCCACAATCCTGAACTCGTCTATCATATCTGCCCAAGTTGATTCAAACTCTTCTGCATTCTCGCAGCCATTCATACACCGATACCACAAAGATTTAAAACTCTTATTGTGGTTCAATGTACCAAATTGCTTGCCGACATTTTTGTTTATATGCCATTGACAGAGCCTGTGTTTCGCATCGCGAAATGTAACATCCACACCATTCATATGAGCCTGGTATTGATCGGAGAAAATGATCAAAGGCTCTTTATGATACATTGACTCTAGAAAAGTAAAGAACAACCACTCGTAGGACTCCGTCTTCTCATTTGATAAAAAACCAATTACAAACATAACATTAGCCCGATGGTGGTTTATGCCGACTATGGGTATGCAAATCAAGTCATACTTGTTAGTTTTATAAGTAGCATCGACATATATAACGTCACCAAAGTGTTGGTAATCTACTAGGCATCTGCTATCTCTGAATAATAGATTTTGAAGCCTACCATCATCAGTGACCTTTACCTTACAGTAGAACAAAGGGTCGCTTAATCCTTTCTCTGTGAAATACTCCATCAATTTGTTTGCATCGAAATTGGCAACTTTTGCCATGTTAGCGTTCTCGCGATTCAGCTCATTATAAACATCCTTCCGTAAGAAACCAACATTCTCACGACCTCCAGCTTCATTTTCCAAAAAATGATACGAACGGCTAACACCAATACCACTTGACTTCATCGCAATAAGTATAGTCTTCTGCGAATGTGCAAGCTTCCGGGCAGACCGCAATAGATAGGTTTTGGTAGGATGAAGCATATCATGGTTGTGCTTTTTCACAAAGGTTGTCACGACCCATGGACTTTCAACGTCTGTTCGACTAACACGTAGCCTTGCCTTGCAGTTGTTCCTATAACTATGCTTCTTTAACGCAGCCACACAACCTTTTGAAGACTTGTTATCCAGTTGTCCCTCACATGAACAATGAAAAACCTTTCCACAAGAAATTTTATTAGTGCCTTTGAAATAAGCTTGCGTTCCTTTCCGAGCTGAAAAACCAATCATCCGGGCATATGCTGCATACAGAACAAAAACATCATCCAATGTGTCAATGGCACATCGAACGTTAATCTTCCCTTCCACTTCGGCCAATGTCACAAGAACTTCGTTATCACTTCCTTGCCCAAAATCTACATTATTTCCATCTGTACCTTGAGCACTGCTATCAATATGGACACTATCTTCAGACTATATCAATAGAATTCCCATGCTCACCACCAGAATCACTATTACCAACTTCTCTGCTATTACCACTACCACTACCACTCTCAAAATCGGGACAACCTTCATTGTCGTAGGATAAATTTAAATCGAAGTCCATTTGCCTTTAATGGGAAGCAAAGTATAAGACGTTAACAACTGTATTGTGCATGTCAAAAAAAATCACGCCACATTACTGAAAGTCAAACAACTGGGAACGTTTTATAACGAAGAAGAAACCCCACATACTGATAATACTCCATAAAATATAATAAAAAAGAATTTACAAAATATAATAAAAAAGAATTTACAATCAACTAAATAATTAGTAAATTAATTCGCCTAATTTTAAATAATTAGAGTTTTCAATTCACCACACATAACGGAAAATATCCACCCTACACCACAAAATTCGACAAACAAAGTGTTGGTAACACAACCCACACTCACCATATCCGACTAACCTCTCAGAAAACAAGAAATTAAAAATACAAGGCATGTCGGCTCAAATAGTCAATATAAAAAAAAATACCAATTTCAAGATAAATCCTAAAATCATACAACATTACATAAATTACCTTCAAACCAGTCAAGCGGAACTCTTCAAAACAAAGAAATGAAGTAGAAACAACCGAATGAACATCGTCGGCAAAAATTTTAACTCATGTTGTACAAAAACGATGAGGAGTGAAACCAAAAAAAATAAACATGAGTGCTGGTGAAGACAATGACAAACCAAAAAAAAAATAAACACTAATATCTAACGACTCAGCTTGGCTCAACAAAAAAATAAAATCATCAATGTTCGAAACGTGTACGTCAAATTTTAGGACCTTCCTACAAAAAAAAATTCAAATCCGACGTAGGTTTGGTAGGTACCAACTGACAAAACCACAAAACACTAATATCTAGAAAGGTGGTATTCAAATTTTGGGTTGAACCGATCTGGGTTAGGATATTGGGAAAGGGCCGGTTGAATTCAACTTTTGACGTGGCATGAATCTAACGATAGTGCGTTCTAAGTTTCAGCCTAGGATAGACATTACCGTTTACTTAGGAGAAACACATTTGTGATTTTAAATTTTAAACTCAACAAACAATTATAAAGTTGTCACTGTCAGACTCAGTGTTGGTTTGGAAAATTGATGGATCAAATAAGACTATGTTGGTAGCTCTGTTTTACCGTTTTAAGAGCTCTATACATTCTTACCTCAAAGTAAAATGTTCTATGTATTCTAAACAAAGCAGATTACACATTAAACATTTTTAATTATTGACTTAGATCAAATGACAACTATAATTATTGGATTAAATTGTATTATTAGACATATATCGAAAACAGCCAATAGATAAGGGTAAGTCACTCGACCCACTACCAACTTAAACCAAACGCAGGGTACAATATAAAATAGCAGCATATAATGATTTAATCTTTGGGTACAAACTCTTTTCTTTTTACTAGCGAAACTTACAATCACACACATGATCCATCATTATTACATAATACTCCATTCGTCTCATTACAAATGTCTCATTATTTTTGGACATAAAAATTAAAAAATATGTAAAACATAGATAAAATGGGTTACTCAAAATTATTTAAATATTAAATATAAAGAGAGAATATATTATCAAAAAAAATGGAACATCCCATTATAAAAAATGGGACATTTATAATGGAACGGAGGAAGTAAAATATAGATTCGCACAACTTATTGACAAAATACCACAAGTCTCTTGATTTAGTAATAATCGTCAAATGCGCACCAAGTTCGTGAAAGATATATGGACTAAATTAGGATATATTTGATATATTCTAATAAGCTTTAATTAATTAGTAAATAGTTTGACTATTGGATTAATTAATTGGAGACAAAAGAAAAGCCCGACCTGTTTAACCTAGGGCTTACAGGAGTGTCTTATTCCTATAAGAATAGGAATATATTTCTTTTGTCTGAGAGAATAAACACACGCGAGACACGTAAAATCACAAGAGAGAAAACACTTAGAGCACTAAGAATTCAATCGGAGATTTCCTAGCTTTCGAAGATTGAATTGTGCATCGGGAATTATTTCTGCATCGAATCTGCAATATACGTGGATACCATAGTAGTGGATTCAACTGCAGGAATTGCTAGAAGAATTGCTACAGGATTGTTTGATACACAACAAGTAAGTTATTCTAACTATTATTGTGTGTTTGTAATCTCTACACATGATTCAATTGTAAATCTAGATCTTATTCTTGACTGTTATTTCCGCTGCGTATCATTAGATGATGTCAAGGATTTCCAACAGTGGTATCAGAGCCCGGGGCTCGATTTATAATTGATATTATGTTCTAATTAATTATGGGTTAATTGAATTTTGATTTTAGAAATCGTATTTTAAATTTAGTTTTGAAATCGAAAATTTGATTTTAGAAATCTGTTTTGGAATTGGGTTTCTTCTTTATTACGTTGCAGGGCAACATAAATTGTTAAACAAGTATTTCGAAATTTGTTTTATTAAATGGTTTGGAATCAAGTTTTGAAATTGGTTTAATTATGATGAACTTGGTTCAAACGATCCTTCGTCTGATAACCGCATCACAGCCGGACAAAACATTAACCGCCACGACAAGGCGGCGACTGGTGGCTCGGGGCTCACCGGTGTGCTACGCCCGACCGCCCGCCGTCGTCTGTGTCTGCGCCGCGGCTTCGAGCCAGCGCAACTCTGTCTCTCCAGAACCACGTCTCACTGCAAAGGCATTAACGCCTTTAAGGTGATGACGACGGTAGCTGGGTGAGGCGGCGCTCCGGTACAGATCTCGTGCCGGCGATAACGCTGTTGTGTGCGGCGGTGAGGAGACCTTTGCTGATGCTTCGAAAAACGCCTCCAACTGACGCGGCTCTTGGACGCCGGAAAGTCGGCGACTGGAGAAGGCGATGACCGCGAAGGCTTATCTTAGCCAGAGACGTCGCGACTTTCTCCGGTGCAGTTTCGAGCGGCGACGGAGTGCTGATGGACCAGTTGCAGCGGCTGCACAAAGCAGCCAAACCCTAGTTGCAGACCGGGTCCGGGCCGTGGTTTTTCTAAGCTTCAGGCTAGCCTTGGAAGCTGGGCTGCTACTGTTGGCTATTGGACTTGGCTGCGATTTTTTAAATAAATGCCCATTGTGGGCTGAATCAGTTTTATTAAAAAAAATCTGTTATTAATTTAGAATTAATAATATTAATTCCAATTTCAGGATTAAGTTTATTAATTAGATTAATAAATCTAGATTACTATTATTTTAGAAATAATAATAATCATTGTGTGTTTATATTAATTTGGAATTAATATAAATTAATTAGATTAATGATTTTATTTAGTATTATTATTTTGAAATAATAATATTGAATGTATATTTATATTAATTTGGAATTGATGTAAATTGACTAATTCATTAATTTGATTTATAAATCATGGATTATTATTATTTTTGAAATAATAATATTTGATGAGTTTTATATTAATTTTGAATTAATACATGGAATTATTATTTTTGAATAATAATGTTGTATTAATTTGGAATTAATACGAATTGATTAACCCATAATTTAATTAGAGAATAAAATTTAATTGGATTAATGAATTTTATTCGTAGAGATTCTATGTTGTTTTGTGATGAGCATGCTATTTGATTTTGTGCTTATTATTTAACTATAGCAGTTAGAGACCGCTTTTATGTTTGGGCAGGCGGCGCCCACTAAATGTAGTCCAAGTTACTATGTATGGGTAGGCGGCACCCAATATGTGTGGTCCGCATTTCGTATGCCTGGATAGGCGGCACCCAGTAATTGTTTTGCTATTTAATATTGGATACTAAATATAAGCAATTAGTATCACATGTTAAATCCCCACTAAATAAGTCTTTCTGTAAGCACAAAACGCGTCGTCCATCATAATTGTTTGAGCAACCCATCCTTTTCGTTCAAGAGTATTTACACCCAAGTGTTTGCTCTGATCTACAAGGCCAATGCTCATTCATAGGTTGGCACCGTGTGATGGGGTTCACTTGCTTGATCATTTGTGCGTGAAACTCGACCAAAGTGATTTGAGGACGCGGATTAATTAGATTAATCAACCAAGAGTTGCAAAATGGTTGTTGCAATTGGCTTAGAGGCCTACTAAGTAATATTATTGTAGTCATCAGCGCAAGCAGAGGCTTCATAATATTGACTTGGATCTTGGACCACTATAATTTATGTTTATAAATTCGTATTTTATGTTGGGGTCATAAAATATGCAAAAATAGTGGGAGCTAATCAAAACAAAATGCCTTGTTTGATTAGTAAAATAAATGTGATCTTATTTGATTCGATTTCTTTTATTGCTTTCTTTTATCTCTGTTATTTCTGCAACTGTTTTGATATGTTTGTTGGATACGAAGAATTGACTGGGTCAAACTTTCTGGATTGACCACGCAATTTGCATTTGGTGCTAAGGCTAGATAGGATTGAATATGTCTTGGACAAATCAACCTACATCATCCTTAATGCGACTTTAGAAACTTTCAAAGTGTTTGACAATGAAAGTTATAAGAAACATATGGATGATTTAACTTCTGCTAAATGTGTCATGATTGTGTCTATGAGTTTAGAACTGCATAAACAACATGATCACATGTTTCGATTGAGATGTTGATACACCTGAAGAGTGTTAACGCTTTAGAAGCCAAGACCATAAAGTATAAGATACTCATGGATCTCTTCAGGATTAATCTACATGGAGTAGACAAGGTCTCTATGGATGTCTTGAAAAGATTGAGTTAATTGAGAGGTTGGCCACGATTGGAACGAAACTATCCGATATTTGTCTCAATCAACTTAATCTTGTAGTAATGATCTGTCTCATTTGTGAACTTCATAAGTGAATTCAAAATGAACAATAGGATAGTAACACTGCCATGAGTTTCATGACATGTTAAGAACAATTTTGAATCGTCTTACACTAAGGACAAATAAGTTCTTATTGATGAGGACTGTAATTCCCATTAGCGTTGTGCTTAGCAATCTAAGCCTATTTTACCTTATTATTATTATTATTATTATTATTATTATTATTATTATTATTATTATTATTATTATTATTATTATTATTATTATTATTATTATTATTACAGAAACTAACAGCGCAGGTACGATCGGATATCTTGGATAAAAGAGTAAGAAATCCACCTAAGTAGATGGAGTGAAGAATGATTGCACACAGAAACCTTCCCACGCAACCAAGGTGCCTTCCTGCGCAGCCAAGTAGCTTTCCCGTGCAGCTGCGCAAGCCAGACCAGAGCAGCGCAAGCCAGACCAGAGCAGCGCAGGCCAGACCAGAGCAGCGCAGACCAGAGCAGAGCAGCGCAGACCAAAGCAGCGCGGCAGCGCTGCGCAGTCAGAGCAGCGCCACCAAAGTGCCTTTCCTGCGCAGCTACGTATGATAGTTCAACTTCGGGAATAAGACCATTGTACTGAGTTTTGGGCCCAATTGACTAGATGAGTGGGCTTTTAGAATTAGGGTTTGCTCACAAACTATAAATAGCACATCTATTGGAAAACTAGGGGGGGATCTCATTCAAACAACACTTGTAATATGTAACTCTCTCTCAAAGTATAGTAAAACCAACGAAGAACCTCTCGTGGACGTAGGTCCTGATGGCCGAACCACGTAAATCCGCGTGTCATTTATCGCTTTTTAGTTTCTAGTTTAGGTGTTGGTGATTCAGTGCTTCACCACTTATGATTAATGCTTTTGCCAATTCTAACCCAAATGGAAAGAAAAGGTAGAAGAAGGATCAAAAGAACTAAATTTTGCATCCTAAGGTGGAAACCATAAGAAGCAGAAGTTATCCAAAGATAAAATGCCCATTTGTCAAGAAAATGACACTGGAAGGAATACTACTTGATGTTCAAAACGTTAGATGTTTTAATAGCAGAATTTGGTATATTTTTCATTGAGGTGAACATGTAACAACTCATACTCCTGGGTATTAGATACGAGTTATAGTTCACACATTTGTTAAAATGTGTATTGTCTAACTAAAAACAAGAGAGTGAGACCAAAGAAATCTGACTTGCGCATTTGTTTTGAGCAATAGTTGCTGCTAAATGCATAAGGTCTTATGGATTTGATCTATCTCTGGGTTTGTGGACATGATAGATTGTTATTTTGTTCTTGGAATTACGAGGAATATAATTTCCATTCTCGTGTTAGACATTCAAGTTTTTCTTTCCATTTTGCTCATAGAATTTATTCTACTTTGCTTAATGGAGATGCAAATATTTCACTTGAGAATACTTTATATTTGCTCAATGCGAACAAAATATCCTCAGTGTGTAAAATAAACTATCACAAGCAATGCGAATAGTCCGACTAAACTTTGGCATGTAGGCTTGGTCACTTAATGAGAAATGAATAACAATATCGAGAAAGTTAGACTATCTCACACTTTTTGACGTAAAGTCTTAAAGTGCTTGTGAAATCACATCTCAAGGTTAAAATGACCAACGAGCCACTTTCTAGGAAAAGAATACAAGCTAAAGAAGTACTTGAGTTGATTCACATAGTGGTGTGTGGATCGTTTCTAAATCAAGCACAAAGTGGATATTCGTACTTCACAACTTTCACAGACAATTTCTTAAGGTGTGGAAATGTGTATCTTATGAAACACAAATCAGAAACTTTGAGAAATCTATGGAGTTTAAGTTAGAAGTCAAGAAACAACTTGGAAAAGTATTTAATCTCTAAGATTAGATCGAGAAAGAAGTACTTAATCCATGTGTTCATCGATTGCTTGAAGTCATATGGAATCTATTCACAATGGACTCCTCTAGGGATACCTTATTTGAGTTGGGTATCCGAGAGGAGAAATCGAACTTCATTAGATATGGTTCGATCCATAATGAGCTTCTCAAAACTTTCAGTGTATCTTTGGGACCATTCCTTGTTTATTATTGCTTATATTCTGAACCAAGTTCCACTTGAATTAGTTGAGTAAATATCACATGATTGTGATATTGAAAGGAACAAAGTTTTACACATGTGTGAACCTTGGGTTACACTACATATGTAGAGAAAATGTTCACTGATTTGTTGGAATCAAAAGTGAGAAGTGTTACTTTGTGGGATATCCGAAGAAAACACGAGAATACTACTATTTTCTTAGAAATTATAAGTTCTCGATTTTAGGATTGCGATGTTTCTTGAAAAGGCTTGGTCTATAGAGAACAAGATCATTATGACTTAGATCTTGACAAGATTTGAGAACCACAAAGGCAACATTGAGGAAGAAAACTTGTTAGATGGTATAAATAAGTTTTTAGTGGGAGCTTTACATGATCTCAATTGTACTGATGCACTGCTTAGAGCGTCATCTACATCCAATAAGAGCAGTATTGAAGATTATGCAGAAATGCAAGATTCTTCAATACGGGGGGAGATGTGACATTGGATGTCGAAGATTCTTCATCATGATATAACAAACCAACTTCCTCAAGTTCATAATAACGAAGAGCCTGCACAAATGCAACATCGTATAAGTTCTAGAGAACATAAACCAGTCGAAGAATTAATCTATTAGTCTAAGATCAATACGAGAAAGGATTTGAAACTGGTTATGATCTTTAGATATTATGCGAAACTATGATAGTCATAGGTTCCATGATGGTCATAAATTCTTAGAAGTGGCAAAAAGCCATAAAATCTGAATGGACCGGTTAGACCTTAAATAAGATATCATTTGGGGTAATACCTAATTGATGCTAATGACAATGTGCAAACCTGCAAGGCTAGGTTAGTGGTAAAAGATTATAGTCAGTGCGAGAGCATTGATTATGATCATTTCGTCAATTGCAAAAGTCAAGTCCATTGAGACTTTACTTGTTGTTATGAACTAAAACAAACTTCTAGAATATGGAACAAATATTTTGACAAGGAAATCAAATCGTTTGATTTGGGTCATAAGCAAATAAAATCATTGTGTTTATAGGAAACACAAGAATGAGAACACAATTTTCATCATCATTTATGTATGACATATTGAAAATGAAAATTATTGTACTCATGATGCAATCCATGAAAGACTAGTTGTAAATTTCCTTCAAGGTGAAGGATTTGAGTAAAGCCTATTATATCCTTGGGATCAAGATCTATTGAGTTTGAGCTAATAGATTGTTAGGCTATCAAAATCCACTTACATAGGCAAGGTGTTAAGGCGATACTCCATGAATAAGTTCGAAATGACATCTACCGATGGAATATGACATCTATTTGTCAAGAAAGGATTGTCTTTCTAATGACAATGAGATTTAACGCACAAAGGATGATCCTAACGCTAGGGCAATAGGATGGTCATGAATGTCATGATTTTCACTACACAAGGTGTAGTTTGTGTACTTAGCATCGTTGGCAGATTTTAAGAGATATTAGAAATAAGAGATTATGTCAGAGCAAGTTCCCACATAAGTGGACATATCCTTTTAACCAATTGTTATGCATTGTGAATCATAACAAGCACTTTGAGTGTTTGGGCATTGGATATCTTTGAGACTGGCTTTAGTCAGTGGGAGTAAAAGTAATATGTCTAGAAATAATCTGTGTTGAGACTTATTACTTGATCACATTTATGACATTTGATGTCACTAATGGCATTATGTATTTATTTGATTGATTACTTTGATTATTTGTTCTCATTCAATTAAATGTTCCCATGAGTTAATACTGTTGCTAATTTAGTGGGAGGTTAGCAATAGAGTATAACTCTTAAAGAGCCCCAACTAAGGATCATCAAGATTGGGATATTGATGATATGTTATAAGTTGGCATGCGATCTGTATCACATTCTTAGAGAATGTAGTTGTTCTCACGACTATGAGATATTAGATACTCGTGATAGATGCATGGATACTTTAGAGAGTATTGGCATATCCTACCAATATATCATTTGTTTTGGTGTCTATGATTATTGGTGTGTGGAGATTGTGACAGTCCTTTGACTTGAGGGCAATGCTTATCTTACTTAATGAATGATATACTTTGACCCAGTACAATGCTTGCACTCCAACCAAAGGGGTAGATACGGCTTGTGTTGGGTATATCGGGATATAAGGGAAGGTGGTAGTTGTGCTAAGATAGGATTCATTCCTCGATTTACATTTCGAGAAGAACACTCAGTTTCTCTATATTACTTGACCGTTGAGTCACTGGCCAGTGCAATTGATATGTTCGAACTTTAAAAGTTGAACATGATCGATGGAGGTCATTTAATAAAGATGAGATAAATTGATTGAGCTATTGGAAAGACACAATGGCAAATTATAGGCTCTATCGAGTGGTTCGTGAATGAAAGGATGTTACTATATCTTCGCATAAAGGTTTTGTTTACAGAATCCACGTAAACGTTCTTCATATATCGAGTTCGCTACACAACGCAGTCTAGGAGTTTTGTGTAAACTTTAACTTGATTATCGACGATAATGGAGGCCTATTAAGTCACACTTTATGTGTATTGTTGATTCGCTCAAGGGTGCAAAGATAGTGCTTGGTGTTTAATCTAATGCTAGTCCAAGTGGGAGATTGAAAGATATATGGACTAAATTAGGATATATTTGATATATTCTAGTAAGCTTTAATTAATTAGTAAATAGTTTGACTATTGGATTAATTAATTGGAGACAAAAGAAAAGCCCGGCCTGTTTAACCTAGGGCTTACAGGCGTGTCTTATTCCTATAAGAATAGGAATATATTTCTTTTGTTTGAGAGAATAAACACACGCGAGACACGTAAAATCACAAGAGATAAAACACTTAGAGCACTAACAATTCAATTGGAGATTTCCTAGCTTTCGAAGTTTGAATTGTGCATTGGGAATTGTTCCTGCATCGAATCTGCAATATACGTGGATACCATAGTAGTGGATTCAACTGCAGGAATTGCTAGAAGAATTGCTACAGGATTGTTTGATACACAACAAGTAAGTTATTCTAACTATTGTTGTGTGTTTGTAATCTCTACACATGATTCAATTGTAAATCTAGATCTTATTCTTGACTGTTATTTCCGTTGCATATCATTAAATGATGTCAAGGATTTCCAACAATTCGAGCCCTTAAATTTTAGTAATACTCTTCATATCTATAAAATATGAACCGACCAAGTTCGAACCCTTGATATCCAAACTCAAAAGGTGTAAAATTAGAATAATCAATTATACATATAATACCGCTCAAAAAAAAATTATACATATAATAAATGTATTTCTACTTACTACTTGCTACTACATCATGGTTAGGTTACTGATTTCCATATCGTTTCCGGCTTGTCAGACTCGATTCATCCGGTGCCCAGCCAACGACATTGTCGACGTCACGTCACCTCCGTCTTTGCCATTCAATTTGGCGGCGATGGAGTTCAGAAGTAGTCGCACAATCTGCGTTAAAATAGGGTAGTTGAAACCATTTCATGTGCAGAAGTGGTGTATAACTTGCAAGGTGTTCTGTCATATGTTTTAGTGATGCTTTTTTCAACACTTAAACCCAAAAGTCTTACCCTCAAGCTTCACGAATTGTTCTTGCACAGAAAATGAATAGTTAGAGGCAGAGCAGGAGAAGCACGACTAAGATAATCGAAATGAGAGGTCTGTTACTCAGAGAATTATTGATAGGTGGTTGAGCTAAAGGCGGAAGCTGAGATGGCGGTGGAGGTGCAAGTAGGGGGACATCACACGTGCCAAACCCTGCGTTTGCCTGTCATGTAACATAAATAATTAGTATATAAACTGTGGACCGGTGTTCATTTACTTTTGCGTGATAGAAAAGTGAAGCCTAATAGCTTAACCTCGTGTGTTCGTTTCCTTTTGAAGTATCAGCTAGTTTATGAAGCACCAAATGAAGTTTGATAGCATAAGTGCATAACCTTACTTCTATCTCTGCTGTTAATACAATTAATTTTTCTCTTAACTTACACCTAATTTTGAGAGAGGAAATCGTGTTAAACACTTGCACGAGAGGATATCCACAAGGACAAACATCCAAACGGTATAAGGCACTAAGCTAAAACATGAACAATTCAACATTTCCATGGGGTGGGTGAAAATTATAGAGTTTTTGTTTGAGAGCATACTCTGCAATAAGCAATGCTGTCGCAGCCACAGGTTAAGTGCCCATTCGCTTCATCAACAGCTTCTGGGGCTCCCCCTCCGTCGCTCCTCTGCAACAAGAGAACAAATAACTAAAGTCAACAGCTGCAAAGAATCTCCAACTCCATATAACTGTCTGGAGGTCAAGTGAGTTTAGTTAGCGGAACCCGTTAAAATTCCATTGATACATACTCTATAGAAATCAACTGCAATGAAATTTGGCCAGCGATTTCCCGCTGCTATATAACAAGTCCTCATCATGTTAAGAAGCTTAGCAGAGTTGTCCACGCAAGCTTCTGATGCATTAGGATTAGTTGGGAAGTAATTCATGAGAACCAGAGATCTTGATGATGTACTCATTGGGGAAGATTCTCCCCGATTGGGACATGAACCATCAATCATCCCATTATTCCCATCTGCAGAAATTATATATCAGTATCATCTCTGAATTAAATAAAAAGTAAACAATCATTTCAATCAGAACATTGTTCATATCTCAGCACTGCAACATAATCAAATGAAAAAAACTTGATAGGTGGAAACAACTCTGTAAAATGAAACGTGTGAAATAGTTAAGTTTCAAGACTGTGGTTCATACTAACACATTAGTTCTATCTATTTATAGTTTTTCCAATATATTAAGCAGGTAACCGTTTTTTAGTCTATGAAATGCCTAGAACTATCAAGTCTCAGTAATAGGTTGCTGTCTGGAAACTCAAGAGAGAGATCACATGCATGATACAGTCACAAGATTCGATCAAATATAGAAACTGAAGATTTAAGCTTGATTTGAGGGATTAGTAAAACTCACACTGACTTTCCACAACATAGTTCCATTCAAATGCAACCATTTCAGAAGCCTCCTTGGACGATTGAGAGGAGAAGACTACCAACCTCTGATTCTTCTTTACCATATCATCAACTATTGGCCATTCTTCACCATTTTTGGGCATTTGAGAGAGTGGGAACAAGTATTGATTAAGCCCAGATGCATTGAACACTTTTGTCAGGCCTTGTGGAGATGCCACATAATCCTCAACAAAGATGGTGACAATTTCTGTTGGGTTTTCGTGAAGAAAAGCTTGAATTTCTCTCAGTACATTAATAGCAGGTTGCTGGGGTGAAATATATTAAAAAGACTTGTAATAAATCAGAAATGGCAACAGAGACAACAATTAGCAAATTAGTACACTAACATAAAGCACGTACATACTTACAAATGCAGTCACATTTAAACACCTCCCTCCAAAGGAATGACACAACCAGATATCATTATTGAAGTCATACATGTCAAGCATTAGACCTCGAACACCATTCTACAAAATGCACACATTTTATAGTTAACAAAATAACAAATAAATTAATACAAGTCAAAATAAGTAATTGACTTTACTCTACATCTCATAATCTCGTTTCAGGTTGCAGCATTAGCTTATAAGTACTGAGATATGCTTGCAACCAAATAAATACCTAATCCACTCACGAACCTTTCAATGAAAGGAAATAATGAGAATGACCGAGATTGGCTCATATGAATTTTACTTTGGAAAATCTTATAACTTCTAAGTATGGAGATTTCACAGAACATTCTTCGTTTAAGAAATCAGGTAGGCGAAGAGCTACAACTACTATGGATTTCAGCACAGAACACTACAAATTCCAGCCCTCAAACACAAAGATAAAGTATTCATAACACTAAGCACCCCTGCTAGTTGGATAATGTGGGTCAGGGGAAAAAAGAAGGTGAAATGCCTTAGTTTCTAATCCAAACCAAAATCGAGTGGCAACTAGCAACTCGTACCTAAATAATTCCTTGCATTTTTACCTCCTAAATTTTTAACAAACTTGCAGTTGGCTTATCAATAAAACAGCGTGAGCATCAAGCATAGCTAGCTAAAGAAACGGCAGCTACCACACATTTAGTCGGATCAGCTCAAAAAAAATCGGCACAAACAGCAATGCCTCGGATCCAAATTAAACGACAGCACTCCAATGGTAAACAACAACAACAAGAAATAAAATATTAAGTGTGATAACACACTTTGAGCTGATCGGTAACGGAATCCTCTTGATTAGTCGGTGCGAGGAGATCGGAACCGACGCCCGATTTCCGCCCGGTCAGAGCAAACGAGTTGTGTGTCGTCAGCCATGAATACTTGTTAAAAGGCAGCCCTCCTACCTGCACCAAATCAAGAAAGTAATCCAAAATTGAATCAAGCACACAACACACACACGCACACAACTATATCTATATATACACACATAACATATATTATGCACTAAAAGAGAAAAGACAATAAAAGATCAGAAGCTGCATACCTTAGTCAAAGGATTTATAGGTTGAATGCGGGTGCAACGAGGCCTGGTGTTGCCGTTGGCAACGCAGCTACCGCAATTCGAGCCGGCGTCGCAGTTACTGCTGGAGCTGGAACAGGTTTCGCCAATCTATGTTGAATTCAAAGCAAATTTTGAATTGGAGATGAGAAATGCAAACTATTTTTTGTGTTACAAAAATTTGTTTAGAATAAAATCACCTTGAGGGTTGAAGAATAGGGAAAGAGGAAAGCTGCTACGAAGAACAGCTTTAAGGGCGCATAGTTGAGAGCCTGAGAAGACAGAAGGCGAAGGCAAGTCGATTCAGAAAGGTGACGACGAGAATGAAGCTTAAACATAGGAGGGCTCAATTTTTGCATGCCTGCATTTGGTTTTGGGACTCCTAAAAATTAGCAGACAGATTTAGAGAGAGAAAGAGGAGAGAGAGCAAGACACTTTAAAAAAGGATGTGTAATTGTGCCCTTTCTCTCTACCATACCTTGGTGCCTTCTTTTTGGTTTTTAAGTTAAATCTATTATTATTATTATTATTATTATTATTATTATTATTATTATTATTATTAGGGGTAATTATTGCTAAATTCAAAAAGCTTTCACGAATTTTAAAATTGCACTTTTTTTCGCAGGATTCATAACCTTTTGTTTTCTTCTAATTTATGTCCAATCATTGATTTTTTCAGACGTGGTCATCGGAAATAACACCGTGGACATCGAAAATTACACTATGGACTCAAAAACAACACATGGATTAAAAAATGACACTTGAAAAATAATAAAAAAGGGCTTTTCGAAGTCTTACTTTTTTCCTAAAGTCTCCGTTCGAAGTCCGACGAATGGTCGTCAAAGGGCCACCTGCCACACACACACACACACACACTGATATCGACGCTCAATTTCACTGACATCAGGAACCCCGTAAGCTCCAAAGCACAAGCATGACATGAATCGAAGGGGGTCGCGCCGTATGCAGGAGAAGCACTCCGGCGAGAAGTCGTACTAGAAGAAGCATCAATCGATGGTGGCGTTGTAAATAGATAGCAATGAGGGCCCGAAGATGGCGACAAGGACCACAAGTCTAATCGGGCCTGGATCCGGCAGAGATCCTAGAAGCCCAATTTGGAGGAATTATGGTTGGTTGTGCCGAAGAAAAAGGCAGGGGATTTGGAGCGAAAATCAAGCAGGCAAATGTGGCCGTGGCAATCGCCGACGGCACGTTTGAGGTGCGGGGAAGAGGCGTTGGTCTTGAGGACGTAGTGGGGTAAAGAGAGACCACCCGACGGCGGTGATGAAGGCGGAGGCGGGGGGAATGGGAGGGTGGAGACGAGCTGCATCCAATGGGTGTCAAGGATGGCGACGGAGCTGTCGGTGGCTTAGGCGAGAAGGCTGACGGTCCTTGGACAAACTTCCACCGGACTTGGGGGAGGGGGTAAGGGAACAACAGTTTGGGGAAGGGGATGGATTTTTTAGTTTTTTTTGTTCATTGTTTTCGAAGTGTCAATTTTTCAATCCAAGTGTCAAATTTTCAGTCCAAGTGTCATTTCTGGTGGCCACTATATCATTTCCGGTTGCCACGGTGTCATTTTCGATGGCCACGTCAAAGAAAACTGATGACCGGGCATAAATTGAATGAAAACAAAAGGTTATGGATCCTGAAGGAAAAAAAATAAAAAAGAATAGGTGCAATTTCAGAATTCGTGAAACTTTTTGGATTTATAGGGTTATTCATATTCTCGTTGTCATTGTTATTATCTATATTTTGATTAAGGTTAGGATAATTAGGTCTGTAAACAAACCAAGCTACTCGCAAATTATTCGGAGCTCAGGTCAAAAAAAACTTGTTCAAGTTCATTTAAAGAAGTTTGATAAATAAACAAACCAAACTTCTTTTTTCCAACACAAACACCCGACGGGTGAGGGGTTAGGCAGACCTCCAACCAGTAAATAAAACATCAACCAATATCCCATACATGACACTGCCCAAAAGTGACAACACCCAGCGGATCAATAAGGAAAAATAGATATCGCAAAAACTAAAAACATACATAGATGTAGTCCAAAAGTGACTGCATCCAGAAGAACAAAGTAACCCCATCAAAGAGGAAACAAACCAAAATGAACTAACTATCATCATGAAATCTGAATCTAAAGTTAGGATAACCAAGTTGGTCCATCCTAACTAAAGCAAGAAAATAATGTGGAGCAGACAAACAATCGAAAAAAGTCAAATCCTGGTGTTGATGACCTATCCTCGCCATAAAGTCAGCAGGCTGGCTTTCTTCACGATGGATATGAGTGAAACGTACCAAGCAATGCTGGATAAGCTGACTGATCGAGGCAATTGTATGTCAGATACTCGCATGACCGTGATGCCCAGTAGACATGAGCAAAACAATCGCCGCAGCATCCAACTCAACCCAGATAAGAGTTGAGAAAGTACCAGCCAGCCTAAGACCCTCGAGCAGAGCAAATAACTCAGCTTCAAAATTGGAAGTAACAGTGCAAGAGGTACAGAAAGCATAAATGAGGGCTCCAATGTGATCACGAACCACTCATCCACCAGTACCGCGATGCGTCTATGAGTCATAAGAACCATTTGTGTTCAGCTTCACCCATGGGGACTCTGGAGAGATCCAAAGCACCAAAATGGAATGAAGAGTCCTCCTCATAGGGGGAGCTGGTGGTATGAAATCAACCGGAGGCGCGCATCCTCGCCAATGAGTGTCGATAAGAGTCCCCACCGCAACAAGAAGACGTAGATGATGAGTAACCTGCCACATCACGAGAGAAGCACAAAAAAGAGTAGCCATGTGCTTACGACTATTCCCCTCCGTCCAAAGAAACCACATAATCAAACAAAGAATCAGAAAATAAATATGTTTATTGGCCTCCCTAGGGAAGGCGCGCTGCCGGTGACCTAATCTACAAGTAATATCAGTGCTCGTGTGAAAAGGTGTGTGCGCAGAAGGAAACCAAGAGTCAAAATGAGTCTAGACAATCACAGCAGCCTCACTCCACAATAACACATGCAGACACGACTCAGATTGAGAAGACACACAACACAGACAAATAGATGTAAGGAAAATACCCTGCGACAGGAGACGAGAATCGACAAGAAGACGATCATATAACAAACGCCACATAAAAATAGAAATAGTGGGAGTAAGACAGTCACTCCAGATATCAGCAAAGAAAGTCTGCTCGGGGAGCTATCTCCGAACAAGATCCCAAGAAGAGGAACTCGAAAACTCACTGTGGCTGGTCAAATTCAACGCATCACATCCTCTGTCCCTATCACAATCGGCGTCCAGAATAGGGCTTCAATCAAATCAACATGAAGAACATGCAAATCACACAAATCATGCAAGCGAGTATCATCCCAAGCAAAGTCACGCCAAAAATCACAAACATGGGGAAAAGTGTGACCATTTCCGGGATGACTATATGAGCTCAAGGGACGGTCCCCGAACCATATGTCATCACATAAACTGATCCTACCATTTCCAATAGACCACCTAATATGACAATGAGTAGACTCAGAAATGCGTATCATACAACGCCAAGTAGGACTCAAATGCCAGGAAAGGCGATGATGGAGGATTCTCCCATACCTCGCGGCCGTGGGCGTCCAAAAGGTTCTACCAAGAAGGGGAGGGTTTCCGATTCCTCTATAAAGCACCGGCTCCGGCGTATAATTAAGAATGGTATGGATATGAGTAAGAGTCGTGCGGATGGTGCCGTTTTGCAGGGCGCAGGAGCACATATTGTGCCAGTGGAGTTCTTGAATAAAGTCCAACATGCTCAGGATGGAGGTGCGATTCTACAAAATTTTGTGATTCATTCTTCTTCAGACGCTGCTCGAGCTATGTCGGCGGTGGTTTCTAAAAGATGGGGAGATATGTTGGATGACGACGACTCTTTGGATGAGGATGAATCTCTAAATATTTTCTCATAGTTTGGGTGTTTGTTTTCGTTTACCCGTGGTTTCTCGCGGGTGTTTAAGACTGCTTTTGTTTTGACTCTTGTCTTTCTTTTTTTATTTCTAATAAAATTTCTATTTCAGCAGAACAGTGTAATGTGAGCGTTGAGGAAAACGACCATTACAATATTTGCCCCACATGTATCTAGCCCAAAGTGACTATCTAGTCTGAAAGTGCCACCACAGCTTAAAGCTAAAGGCGCGAACTAACGAAGAAAAACGACGATAACCAAAACCCCCCTCCGCTAAAGGCATGCAAATATGCAAATATTTTGAATATAAATATAAATTTAGAAAATTCATATAGGTTCGATTAAGCTCGTGAGCCTCCAAGTATTAGGTAAACAAAGTTTGGAATTTGACTCGATACTAAACAAATCAAACTTGAATACACCACTATTCGGTTTAGTTCGATTTGATTACACCCCTAATGATAACATTCGCGTGATGCGTAGGATGTATAAGAAAATAACTATTTATCCATTATACAATAAAAAAGTTTTGTTTCTATGGTAAATACTTTGAGCTCTCATTATTTATTGAGTTATTGTTCATAAGAAGTATATACTTGGATAATTGAGTATTTTTATCTTGAAGATTAGAATTATTCGATCTCATCCATTGAATGAGATATGAATCAATTAAAATTATTTAAAATAACAAAAATCATCAAGGGTCTTGACATATCTGAAAGTTTCAATTCATTTTAGTAAACAAAATATTAGATTTACTATCCTCAAATGTAAATGCCTCTTAAAATATAATCTAATACTCTCTCCCTCCACAAAATATTGTCCTAAAAGAGGACGACGACACAGGTTTTAATAAAAATGGTTGAGTGATTTGTGTGTGCAAAAGGAGTCTCCCTTAAAAGATAGTATTAATAGTGATAATTAATTGTATTGTGAGTGGAGAAAATAGCCAATTATGGAGTGACATTGTCCAAATGAAAATGGACTAATTTTTATGAACATCACAAATAATAAAAATATGTTGTAAATATATCTATAAGATATATCTTATGTGTGTTGACCAAGAAATCTCCCTAAAACCCTAGCTTCCTACTTGTATAAATAGAGGCCTTTAGCCTCCATATTGAATACACTTAATTCGTATTCTCTTCTATATTCTCTCGTTTCTCTCTAGTTTATAACACGTTATCAGCACGATTGTTCTACAAGATTGTTCTATATTTATTGTTGATGGTATGCCCTTGGAAAGAATCGTATCTTTCCTACAAGGTATTATTGTAAATTTATTAAAATTATTTTTACTCGATTGATCTAATTTCTTATTGAATCTATGGTTTTAGATATATGAATTAGTTTGAGATGAATTGTATTGAGATGAATTATTTTCATTATTATTGAATCGTGTTTTGGTTTCTGATGCAAACACTCGAATGTTCATGTTTTTTTTGTTTGGGATCTCTTTATTATTGAATGCTACAGTCATATTAAGGCAACGTTTGGTTCTATGTGAATATATGTATTATGTTTTATATGTTTGGATTGAGATAAATCTATGAATTAAATTTGATGAGACTGAATCGTGAGTAAAGGGTGATGGATAATGATAACCATAAATTATTTGAGGGGGATTTCCTTGCGTTCGAGAATCCTATTCTAAGGGATAGAATCTGCTATATTTGATTAATTGATTTCATGCATCCACTTCACAAAGTTTACTCTATATTTTAATAAATTTATATTCGTCAATTTATGAAACTGTTAGAAATTATAATTCATCACGTCTAATAACATGACTAATTCAAATTACTAGATGCATGTAGATTTATATGCCATCTTTAGCAACCACCTCACTCTCATCTATAATTGATTGTCAGAAGCCAAGTTTCTTCTGTGCATTGATGATAGGTTGTTTTCAATTCATTAACATCATGTTTTATGTGTGTAACTATAAATATCGTTAATTGAAGTTACAAATATTTTTATCAGATGGCATGATTTTAAATCTATACTTGATCGATTATGGTTTTATGATTTTACTGTGATGTTTATTGTTATCATTTTCCATGTCAAAATCTATAATTTTTGTGTTCTTATTTCGAAATTTGACATGTTAGAAATTATTTTGAAAAATTAATTGATGCTATTAAAGTATCACACGTAGTATTCCTGAAGAATATTACATTCAAAATCTTAAATTGATGCTATTAAAGTAGCACAAGTAATATTCATAAAGAATATTATATGCTTTTGAAGAGCAATTCATATTATATGCTCACGAAAATTAGACCTTGAGCACAAGTAGTGTTCTGAATAATATTACATTCAAGATCTTAAATTGATGCTATTAAAGTAGCACAAGTAATATTCCTGAAGAATATTACATGCTCTTGAATAGAAACATATATTACATGCTTTTGAAAATTAGACCGTGAAGGTCAAATGGCCCTAAAGGCCAAATGGTTGTACTCTTTTTTCCTTACTAAGTTTTTTTCCTACGAGGTTTTCTTAGTTAAGGTTTTTAACGAGACAACTACTGTAATATATGAGTAAATATATATGTCTTGTACTCTTTTCCTCTACCGAATTTTTCCCATAGGGTTTTTGCGGAGAGGTTTTTAACAAGGCATGAATATATATACATTAATATCATATGAAATCTTGTGATATTTGTCTTGGTAAATAAATACACATATTATTCTTCAAAAGAAGAAGTATTTCCTTAAGTTGACATTAGCTGAGGATAATGTTAACACAATATCAGGTGCATCAAACATCATTGAAGGCTCCGGAAGAGCTTGTATCATTTTGTCAAATGATACTAAACTAGATATTGAAAATGCCCTGTACTCTAGTAAGTTCAAAAGGAACTTACTAAGTTTCAAGAATGTCCGTAATAATGGATACCACATCGAGACAATTGTGTGGAAGGTAAAAATGAATATCTTTGCATAAATTCTTTTGTTTCAAGCTATAAACTGACAAAAGAAAAATTAGCATCACTACCTTCTGGAATGTATTATACATTCATAAAAGCAATTGAGACAAACCATGTCATGAACGTGAAGTTCAATGACACAAAAGCTTTAAGCTTTGGCATGATAGGTTTGGACATCCTGGAGCAACTATAATGCGCTGAATAATCAATAATTCATATGGGCACAACATAAGAATCAAAAGGTTCTTTCTACAAATGAATTCTCATGTGATGCTTGTGCGCAAGGCAAGTTAGTCATTAGACCTTCATATACGAAGGATAATATTGAATCTCCATCTTTCTTAGAAAGAATTCAAGGAGACATTTGTGGACCTATACATCCACCTTGTGGACCTTTTCGATACTTTATGGTATTGATTGATGCTTCTTCTAGATGGTCACATGTATGTTTGCTTTCTACTAGAAATGCAGCATTTGCTAAACTACTTACTCAAATCATAAAATTAAGAGCTCAATTCCCAGAAAATTCAATTAAAAGAATTCGTCTTGATAATGCTGGTGAGTTTATGTCTTAAGCATTTGAAAATTATTGTATGTCTATTGGAATTGAGATTGAACATTCAGTCGCTCAGGTCCATACTTAAAATGGTTTAGCGGAATTGTTTATTAAACGTCTTAAAATTATTGCTAGACCATTACTTATGAAATCAAAACTCCCAACTACTGTTTGGGGTCATGCCATATTCCATGCTGCAACATTAGTTCGACTAAGGCCATCAACCAATCATGAATACTCCCAAATGCAAATTATTTTTTTGCTGAGAACCTGATGTTTCTCACTTACGAACTTTTGGTTGCGCGGTTTAAGTCCCAATTGCACCCCCCACAACGAACAAAAATGGGTCCCCAACAAAGACTTGGGATATATGTTGGATTTGATTCACCCTCGGTTATAAGGTATATAGAACCTTTAACAGGTGATTTATTTACTGCACGTTTTGCAGATTGTCATTCTGACGAAATGACATTTCCAACATTATGAGGAATAAATCTACATCCAGAAAAGCACAAGGAACTCTCTTGAAATGAGAAAAACTTATCACATTTTGATTATAGAACAAATCAATGTGAACAAGAATTTGAAAAGATCATTCATTTGCAAAATATTGCAAATCAAATTCCTGATGCTTTTGTAGATACAAGAAAAGTGACACAATCTCACATACATGCTGCAAATACTCCAGCTAAAATTGATGTCCTTGAAGGACAAATAAATTTGACAGCAAATGAGTATAAACTTCTTCAAAAACGTGGTCGACCAGTTGGTTCCAAAGATTCTATGCCTAGAAAAAGAAAGGGGCAAGATGGAAACCAAACAATGACGAAAATGACTAATCAATCAAATGAAAGCGATGTAATTTCTGAAGAATTACAAGTATCTGAAAATCATGAGATCTCAATAAATTATTTACATCAGATACTAGAGAGAGAAAATATCATTGTTGATGATATATTTACCTTTCATATAGCTAATCATGTTTTAAATGAGGATCCTCAACTAAAATCTGTTGCAGAATGCAAACAGAGACTTGATTGGCCAAAGTGAAAAGAAGCTATAGAAAGGGAATTAAATTCCCGTGATAACCGGAAAGTATTTGGATATATAACCTTAACTCCGGAATCTAAAATCCATGTTGAATACAGGTGGATCTTTGTTAGAAAGAGAACCGAGAAAAATGAAGTTATGAGATATAGAGCAAAACTCGTAGTACAAGGTTTCTCACAAAAACCAAGAATTGATTATGAGGAAATATACTCTCCCGTAATGAACGCTATTACTTTCAGATTTTGATTAGTCTGCCTGTGTCACAAAGGCTTGATATGCGCCTTATGGATGTAGTAACTGCTTATCTATATTGGTCATTAGACAATGACGTATATATGAAAATTCCCGAAGGATTTAAAATGCCTGAAGGATTGCAGTCAAAACCCAAAAAGCATGTATTCAATTAAACTGCAAAAATCGTTGTGTGGGTTGAAACAGTCTAGTCGTATGTGGTATAATAGACTGAGCGAGTATCTTTTGAAAGAGGATACAAGAATAAAGATATCTGCCTTTGTGTTTTCATTAAGAAAACAGAAAGTGGATTTGCAATCATAGCAGTTTATGTTGATGATTTAAATTTAATTGGGACTCCTGAAGAGCTCAATAAAACTGCTGAATATTTGAAGAAAGAATTGAGATGAAAGATTTGGGAAAGACAAAGTTTTGTCTTGGTTTGCAAATGGAACGTATCCGTGGAGGAACGTTTATCCATCAATCCACATATACAGAAAAAGTGTTAAAACGCTTTTACATGGATAATGCACATTCATCACCAATGGTCGTTAGATCTATTGATACTAAGAAATATCCATTTCGACCAATTGAGGAGGGTGAAACAATATATGGTCCTGAAGTACCATATCTAAGTGCAATTGGAGCGTTGACTTATCTGGATAATAATACTAGACCAGATATAGCTTTTTCTGTCAATCTTCTAGCAAGATTTAGCGCTGCACCCACTTTGAGACATTGGAATGGTGTTAAGCACATTCTACGTTATCTAAAAGGGTACCATTGACCTTGAATTATATTATCAAGAAAAATCTGATAATACTCTAGTGGGGTACTCGGATGCAGGATTTTTATTCGATCCACATGAAGCTAAGTCACAAACTAGATACGTTTTCACATGTGGTGAAACTGCTATATCATGGAAGTCTGTGAAGCAAACCTTGACTGCAACATCCTCAAATCATTCTGAAATCATTGCAATCCAAGAAACAAGTCGAGAATGTGTATGTAGGGATGTAAAAGAACCGAATCGAATTGAATATCATTGAATTCGATTCATATTCGTAATAGTAATTATTTATTCGAATCGGTATTCGAATATCTTTCGAATCATATTTTACTATTCGTATTCGATTCGTATACTGATTCGCGAATACTCGAATCGAATCGAATATTCGTTTAAGTTTTTTACAAGTGTATGTTATACAATTTAAATCGAATATTTTATTCAAAAATTCCTACTATTTAGTTTAATTCGAATATATCCAATTCGCGATTTTAATAAAAAAAAATTAAATAATATTTCAAATAATATGGAGATCACGCACATTACATTTACTTAAAAATTCAATAATATATATGCTAAAAATATTCTTCTATTTCAAAATTCAACTCTCAAATTATAATACAAACCTAATATTCAAAAGTTTGGATAGCATAAGTAAGCATTTGAATAAAGCAAGCATCAATAAGAACTCTTATATAACACTTCAATAAATAGAAGTACGTCATAGCACTTCAATTGACTAGAATTATTTGAATAAATAAAGCAAGCATGTGAATGCTATCAACAATGCTATTATTGTAATTCACTTTTATTTTAATAAATATTAGTATTTTTTATTTATTTTACTTTAAATCTATTTTATTATTTATTTTTTAGTGTGTGTGTGTGTATATTTATCGAATATTTTCGAATACCGAATCGAATATCGTGATTCTCGAATCGTATTCGATAACTAAACGAATCACAAAAAGTATTTGTATTCGTATTCGAATCATAAAATTCAGTATTCGAATATCAAAAATTCGAATCGAATACCAAATCGAATCAAAATTATTTGATTCATTTACATCCCTATGTGTATGATTGAGAAATGTGACGAATCGTATCCAAGAGTCGTGCGGGTTAGCTTCATCAAAGGCCAAACATACTGTTTTATATGAAGACAATATTGCTTGCATCGCGCAACTCAAGGAAGGATACATCAAAGGCGATCGGACGAAGCATATTTCTCCCCAGCTCTTCTACACACACGACCTTCAAAAGAATGGCGATATCGACGTTCGCTCAAGTGATAATCTAGCTGACTTATTCACCAAGGCATTACCAACATCGACATTCAGAAAGTTGGTACATGAGATCGGCATGCGTCGACTCAAAGATCTTCTATGATATCAAGTTCAGGGGAAGCAGTTGTACTCTTTTTCCTTCGACTAGGTTTTGTCCCATTGGGTTTTCCTAGCAAGGTTTTAATGAGGCAACATTTTTTGTTTTAGGTATTGGTCAATCAAGGGGAAGTGTTGTAAATATATCTATAAGATATATCTTATGTGTGTTGACCAAGAAATCTCCCTAAAACCCTAGCTTCCTACTTGTATAAATAGAGGCCTTTAGCCTCCATATTGAATACACTTAATTCGTATTCTCTTCTATATTCTCTCGTTTCTCTCTAGTTTATAACAAAATAGATTATTTTTGTAGATGGATGAAGTATGTTGTAATTTTTTTATTTGAGAATGGATGGACAGATCGAATCTCATCACGAGATTAAATTCTTACACACCCTTCATATTTTTTTTTTACTTATTCCGGGATTGGAGATACCCTGCCAAGTAAACATTGGATTAGATTGGATAATTTTTGCTTATTCAGCTAATCATGCAAAATAAACACTACAAATATGCACATGATAATATTTATTATGAAATTTCAATATTGCTAGCCGAATATTTACACGTTTAGAAAATAATGAAGCCCCCTCAAAAACAAAAAAGAAAAAAGACCTGATTGTAAAGCCCAATGAGTTTATCACCAAATTTTTGCATCAAATAAAGAAAAATAAAAAAAAATGATTGTAAAGCCCAACTTGGTTTGACCTGTTGTGTAGTTTGTAGAAGAAGTGGACAAATTTTTGCTCCTTACTTTTTCACTCAATCATATCTTGCTCTTACAATTTCTATTATGTATGTTTCAAGTGGGATTGCAATATGTATCAATCAGTTTGTAGTGTCAAGACTCTCAACTACTTGAGCTACAAGTGATTTAATTTTATCTGTTTATAATGTGTCCAATATGTCACTACAAAAAAATAATTTTTTACCGACGAAAATTTTCGTCGGTAATTAAATAATTTCCCTTGGTAAAATAGATCACCGAGAGATTACCGATTAAACGAGGCCGTTGTAATTTTCAATGTCGGTAAAAAAATTACCGAGAGAATATTCACTCAGTAATTTTACCGAGAGGAATCATCCTCGCTAAATGTACGTCGGGTATTATGTCGATTTAGGTGTCAATTTTACCGAGGGATTTTTTCCTCGGTAATGCTCTAATATACATTTTCACATATATGAGCCACAAGCATTTTGATGGCTATAAAGAATAATTTGAGGCTATGTATATAGCATCTACAGATAAGGAAACATCATCTCAGAGAAGAAATAATGAGGAACTTGAAAGAAAGCAAAAAGTGGAGGAGAAAAAATTAGAAGAAATACTAAAATCAAGAAGGGTTATACTAAAAGATTAACAGAGACAGTGTAACAATTGGTCTAAATCAAATTCTTTGGCAGTTGTCACCTAACAATTGGTCTAAATCAAAATAAATTGAACTTCTAAAAGGCTGGTTTTCAAGGCTGCCTCTTAGTATGTACTCATACATCAAAAGCTTATGTTCTTTCTCGCAGTATCCGATCAACTTCACCAAATGTGCATGTCTTAATTGACCAAGAAAAATCACCTTCTGTCAATTAAAAAAAAAAAAAAAAAAGGCAACCATATTACATGAAGCACAATTTGCAAACTAACCAAAAACAAAAGAAAAGACATACCAGCGATTCCCCTGTAATCCATCCATATTGAGGAACATAACAGCCACAGGCTGGGGCTTTAACCCGGGGTGCAGCTTGTCATCGATGAAACCCTTGTTAATGCCACTAATTACCTGCAAAAAACAATTGAAAATAGGCAATTTTAAGCAACTTGTCTTATTAAATTTAGGAACAAGCTAAGATCTATAAAGAAGCATTTCACACATAATAAACCGAGTAGAATATACCGCGAAAAATGATTTATTCGAAGCTAAAGAATCTAGTGCTAGTATAGAATGTTATCATTTTCCCAACTAAAGAATTATCAAGTACCAGATCAGGTATTGAGGTGAAGAGAGCTTTGGAAATTCCCAAAGATGTACAGTCAGCAGGGGTTCCTGCACCGCAAAATGTAAACGAGATGAGAACATATTCTCTGAAGTGACATTATATAAAAAATATTTTGGTCTGCTGCAGAAAAATTTAACACGAGTATGCTTGATTATAAGTTTAGCAAATAAGCATTTTGGTATGTGTATGAACTTGTGTTGGTATATATATGCTGTGAAATAAGTTCAGTGTTAATTTGGATTCGGGTTGAAAGTAGCACCTTTGATGCTGCAGAAATTTTGTTGGTTGTTGTTGCTTTGCTCGAAGATGATAGGAGCTGGAAGTAAAACAAGGGTTTTAGAGATTGAGAAACAATTTGGATAATAAACGGTGAAAGAAGAATCACCTTAAGTTTGAAGAAGCAGCGGTGAAAGCTGGGGTTAAGAGTGAAGGTGATTATATAGGAGAAGTGGGGCTACGTGGTTGAATTAATGGCCATGACTAATGTTACTATTTTAATCTATGTAAAAATAAGAAGTATTGGCATGTAAATACTCGAACTTTTCCTATTTTTCGGTTTTGCACCCCGGCCAACTTAAAAATCTACTTATAACATGAATTTTGTATTCTTTCGGATTTTGCATCTGTCGAATTTGTACCTTCAAATCGTTGTTGACATGGTAGCCAGATTGACATCGCAAACCCTACAATTACATGTAGGGGTGTTCACAATTTAGCTTAAACCGTAGATCAAATTAAACCAAATCGTAGTAGTGCGGTTTGATTTGATTTACGGTTTGAAAAATATGGTTTGATTTATACTTTTAAAAAAATATGATTTACGGTTTAGGTTTGATTTTCTAAAATTTTAGACCAAACCAAACCGTAAACCGTAATATATTTAATGTAATTATTATTATTATTATTATTATTATTATTATTATTATTTTTTTTTTTTTTTTTGTTGCACACTTATGTAGTTATGCTTCTCTACGTTAAAAAAGAAAGATGCGAGGAATGGTGTAGATAACTAGTTATTTTAGTGCCAACCGCACCAAACCAAACTGCGAATACATGTTCTAGATCCCATATTAACAAAAAATTTATCTGCTTTATTATAAAGTTTAAACTTCCCTCTCAATAAGGTTTCCATGTCGGCAACGATTTTGGGGTAAAATTTTGCACAGGGCAAAATCAGAAAAAATATAAAATTCAGGTATTTATAGGTTGATTTTAAAGTTGAGATATAAAATCAGAAAATAGAAAAAATTCGAATATTTATGGACCAATACCCCTAAGGGTGCGTTTACTTTGATTGATAAATTTATCCAAGAAAAATTATGGATAACAAAAATTTATGCCTTTAAATGTCTCATTTTTTTTTCTCACATTTCACAATTTTTTATTCCTTATTTTCACTTCAAGGATGAATAATATTATTAGTGAATATCCAAATATATTAAAAAAAATTAAATAGAATCGAATGGTCCGAATACGAACAAATTTCAAATAGAATATCCAAATAGTTCCAAAAAATATACTCCTACTTCGAACAAATTGAGTTGAATATTACTCTCTCCGTCCCGTCTATTTTGAAACACTTTCCTTTTTTAGTGTTCCAACTATCTTAAGACTATTAGATAACTAAAACTAAATTAGCAAACTGTTTCTCTCGATTTTCACTTAATTTCTCTCAAACCTTCCCTCTCCTCAAACCTTAAATTTCACTCTTCTCTCTCTCGGCCTTTCATCTCCCGCCGCATTCTCCTCACCATGCCCTCTCACTCCCTAAAACTATGGTCGAATCCCTTCCCCAAAACGGCGGCGATGGATGGATAAATCCTCGTCGTTCGCTCCCCGCTGTATCTAACTCTCGCCGCCCCCCACCGCTCCCCCCCCCCCCCCGACGTATTTAACCCTCGCCCCCCCCCCCCCCCCACCCCTCTATATAACTCTCCTCCTTCCCCACTTGACCATTCTCTTGTTGTTTCTTCGCAGCACTCCACAGTCGAAACACGATTGCGCGAGAGATTTCAAATTTCACTTGTGCGTTGAAATCCTGCCTCCCTGTGGCTTCCCATTCTTGCTATTTTGAAGAACAAATTGCACTACTTGATTCCTCACATCTGTTCAGATATCCTTCTTCTTTACCATTTTTTTTTATTTGTAACGTGGTTGTTGTGGTAGGATTCGGGCCCCCTCTTATAGGATTTGTTTTTTGAGTTTTTGTGGGAAGTCCAAATTAAAAAAAAAAAAAAAAAATTGTTACAATCAAAGAAAGGAAAAAATCCACTCACACTCTAGCTCCTAGGATGACTCGAACCCCCGACCTATTGGTTGGAGGAGAAGCGTCTTACCAACAGACTGCGCTTCATCGTCGAATGATTAGAGAGACATGAGGCACAAGAGACTCTCATGGTGGGAAGTCCAAATTAATTTGGCTCCACTTCGTTGTTTTTATCTCACTTTGTAAACCGGCGGCAGTTTTTTTGGGATATTTTGAATCTTTTTTATGAATTGAAAGAATTGTGTTATTTTGGCATATTTCAATTTACATATTTCCTTGTTATGGAGCTGCTCTTATTTATGGCAGAGTTGAATTTATATTTTTAAATTTAAAAATTTCACATTAAATTATTTTAATTAAAATAATTTAATTAAAATATTCAAATTTTCAATGTATATAAAAACAGAAAAATAAAAAAGGAATAAATCAAATTCAATAGAACACTAATCACTTTTCCCTTTATTACCTACTACACTTAGGGTGTGTTTGCTTTTTATCCCACTAAATGGAGGGATGACAAAAATTTGTGCCTTTAAATGTTTGTTTTCTTATCCCACATTTTACACAGACGCTATTTTTTCTTCCTTATTTTCACTTCAAGGAGGGATAATATTATCCATCCATTTTGGTGTGATAATATTATCCTTCCTTGAAGTGAAAATAAGGAAGGAAAAATGGTGTTTGTGTAAAATGTGAGATAAGAACGCAAACATTTAAAGACATAATTTTTTGTTATCTCTCCATTTAGAGGGATAAAAAGCAAACACACTCTTAAATCATTAAACACTACTTGCTTAATTTTTATGCCCAAAGAAAAAGGTCTCAAGATAGCCGGGGGGATGGAGGGAGTAGAAAGATATCCATATTTAATTCAAATGTAACTAATTTTTTTTAAATAGTTCCAAATCGAATCGAATGGTCCGAATATGAACTAATTTCAAATAGAATATCCAAATATATTACTTAAAATATACTTCAAAAAAATTAAATTGAATATTAGAAAGCTATCCATATTTAACTCGAATACTTGAAGAATTTCACGAAAACGAATCGAATATAATGATATTCTCTTCAATATATTTAATTTGTTTACACCACTAAGAGGGTGTTTACATCATATATCATTCAAGTTCATTTTTTTTCGATTTTCTCTCCCTAAAAAAGTATTTTCTCTCTAGCTTATATACTTGATTATCAAAACACTTTAACAACTTATAAACTAATCTTGTGAAACTTCTTTAAAATAAGCCTAGCCAAACACCCTCTTAATGGTATTGAAGACTCTTTATAATTATAAAAATCCATATCAATGAAATTTATAGTCACCAATTCTAAATCTGTATAAACTATATCTGCTCTAGATATGAGAAGTTATTAGACGGTATGAAAACATTTGAAAAATAATATGAGAGAATTGAAAGATGAAGCTACGTCACCATGAAGTGGAAACGAAATGAATTTTATTATGTATATATCTTCTGATAATAGTATGATATTTTGAGAATGTTCCCGTTTTATAGATGGACATCATTTATAGTTAGTGAAGATAAGGTGCATCATAAGATAAAGATAATGAAACAGTAACTTATAGTATGAATTATTCATACAATAGATGTTGTCTTGTTGCAAGTTGCGAAGTAGCAACTTGTGTAAATTGACAGAGCAATTGGCCACAAAGATCATGCGAGATTTAAATGATCGAATCTCCCCCGTTTCCCAACAACAACTATAATATAAACAGAAAAATAAATGACCGTAAAATATAAAAGACATTAAAATACTAGTATTAGTCAGAACCAAATGAAATAATTGGCACTAAAAGCATCACTTCAATTACTGTACACTTTTCGGCTCGTAATATGAGTTTCCAATTGCAAGCCTTCTTAATCTTGTACTCCATCTATTTCTATTTCTACTATTTACAAATTAAATTAAATAAAACCGAAAAATAGATGGCCGTTTTTCAGTTTCACTACCCTAAAAATAAAATAAAAAAAGAATTAGAAAAGAAAAAAGTCGATCAAAAAATCAGTGTCCAGCACAAGAAAATGTGATGCCGACTCCTGTGACTGTGATCAATATTGTCTCCGTCACCTAATTGTGACCCAATCATCGGTGACAGACCAATTAGGACTATTCTCGGCGACATTGACCAAACCCCGGAGGCGCTCCTCCGCCGTCGAAACGGACCACCCCGACTCCGACGTCCACGACTCCGAAAGCGAGGGCAAAGACGTAATTGAACACAACCAGTTCTGGAAATCAAAGGGGCATCTAGGAGAAGCCGAGGCCGTGTCTTTCAACGCATCACAGCCGTCGATTTCTTCCTCACCGCAAACGAAAGGATGATTTAAAAGCATCTCAGCCGTCCATCTCGCTCGAGGATCCTTCACGAAACATTTCTCGAGAAAATCTCTCCCCTCAGCCGATAAAGCCCCGGGGATCTCCGGCACCTCGTCGCCGACGCCGATCCTCATCAGCAGCGCCGCCACGTCGGAGCAGCTCCACGCTGGAGATCCCGACGCCATCTCAGCGACCACGCACCCGAGCGCCCAGACATCCGCCGGAGCCCCCTGCTCGCTGCCGGCGACCATCTCCGGCGACATGTACATAGGCGTTCCCCGCAGCTCGCCGCCCGCAGCGGCGCCGCCGGCGCGCTTCGCGAGACCGAAATCGGCGATCTTCACGCTGCCGTCAGAGCTCAGCAGAATGTTCTGCAGCTTCACATCGCAGTGGACGTACCCGAACTTGTGGATGTAGTGCAGCCCTCTCAGCAGAGCCTTGGTGTATCGCCGGACTTGAGGCTCCGGCAGCGTCCGATCGCCGGAGAATTTGAGCTTATCGGCGAGAGAGCCGCCGGAGGCGTACTCCAGCAGCACATTGTACAATTTCTCGCCGTTCTCGCACGAATAGCTGTCTCCATAGCAACGGATGATCTCCGGGCAATCCTTGAGCTCCTCCAGTATGAATTTCTCGTTGACGAGCGACGAGGAGAGATAAACGCCGCACGACTTCACCGCCATTAACGGCTGAGGAAACGAGCTCTGGCTTCTCGGAATCGCTAAATTCACCTGCGCGAAACTCCCGTGCCCCAATTTCTCGCCGCGAAACCAATCCATTTCACCGGAAATTTTCAATTTTTGGTTCTGAGTTAGAGATTTTTTGAGTTGGTTGAGTGAGAAAGGAAACAGAGGAAGAGGAATGAATGAATACAAGTGCTAAGCGTGTGGGAAAGGAGAGGGGGTATTTATAAGGGGAGCGAAATTCATTGAATCGAATTGTAAGTAAAGTGTATGTATAGGTGACGCAAACGTGTGTGAGATTTTGGGTTGCTAAAAATAAAAAGCACGTGGAGGGAAGGATATTTCGCGGGAATCTCAAATAAGCTGCCCTACCTTTATGAAAACGTGGTAATTATTTCTATTATTATTGAAAATAAAAATCTTTCGATTTAAGGATAGTGATTTGTTAGGCATGACTTTTGAGACTTCACAATCAACAACTAATTCTGCTTTTCCGCCCTCAAGATTACAACAATTGACTGGGCTTAATGAAATCCACGAGTTTTAATTGCAATTAATTATAATTATATCTAGAAAATATAATCTCTCCATCCACTATTCATTTCTGTTCGTTCACAAAATATTTTTCTACTTCATTTTTGAAAACAACTTCACTAATTATTATTTTTACAACTCCCACATATTTACACACATTGTCACTAATAAACTTACTATTTTTGAAAATAATTGTTTTAACTATCATCATTTTCTAATTTGTAAGATTCATTTTCGCTCACCAAATACACAATTTACTTTTCTTCAAACGTGTGTCCAGTCCCTTAGAAAGATGTTTTATGGACGAAGAGAGTAATTTGTAATACAAACTATAAAAAAAACTTGAATTTTGTGTATCAACTTCTAACTAAATTACTCTACTGCTAAACTTCTGACGATGACATTCACAACAAAGGAAGGATAGCATAGACAATGAACTTCAAAAGCCCTAAATCAATTCTGAATTTGGATGTTAAATAAATGTTTGAATCCGAGCTCCAACTTTAAGGTTTTAGTTGCAATTATCTCTATTTTTAATTAAAATTTTGAGAGAAGTTGATTTTATTGGATAAACTTGAGGGGTTTTATATTTGGAAGGGCACTACACCTTTTGGCGATGATGATCCACTTAGAAATGCTTATTGAAGTAAAAGTGTCTTTTAAGAAGATAATTAATGAGGTAATTTGGAAAAACCAAGACTCAAACCGATCTTCAAAAGGCGTTGCGGCTGCTGGAGTTTTTGATTGGATTTGTCAACTATTTTCTATATTTTTTTAAAGGACGATTGGATTCGTCAATCGTCAACTATTAGACGCCTTTGATACACTTGCAAGGGCATTTTGGGAATTTTGCGACAAGTGGGACTTGACAGTTGAAATTGCACGAGGAAATGCTAATCCTAGTAAAATATCGATCGTAAATGTAATAATTAATTAATTAATTACAAACTTTTTAATGCTATGCTTGTTAAAATTTAATTAATTAATTAATTACAAACTTTTTAATGCTGTGCTTGTTAAAATATATTGGTGTAGACATGCAATGTATGTGTAGATTTGCATCGTAAACGTAGATTCAAATACATCAATGGATTACATTACTGTTAGTCTACTCATTACCATTTATACTATTTGAACATGCGAGTGATCGTAAATGTTTCGTTACTATATAAAATTGATGCATTGGATGTGGGGTAAATTTTATGAAGGGCCAATATTGATTAAGAATCTCACTTTAATGTTTCCTGATGAGAAAAATCATATTTCTAAATGTGAAGTTGATACATTGAATGTAGTAATAGATTTATAAAATACTAATTAGTTCAACATATATTTGATTTCTATTCGGATGAGAATCACTAATTTTCTGACAGCTACGAAATTTCTTTCCAAAAAAAGTATAAAATGAACATCCAATATTTGCATGGAGTCATGTTACTTGGTTGTGACAAGTATTAATATTATTGGTAGCTAGTTTCCTAAAAGGGTGATCCATTGTATCTTGACTAATTTTTTAACTTAGAAATGTGGTTAATCATGACTTGCATTATTAGAATTGTCAAGTCAAATACTTACACGCAACTTGCACTTTCTAACATCCTATGTAGCTTATTCAAAAACTATATATGGTCCAAATTATGAGGATCTCTTGGAGTCGAGGTCTCTCACGTCCAATTTCCACAACGGTTTCGTCAACCCATTTACTCAATTTCCTATCTAATAAATTCAAGCACCCTTCATCATTTTATTTATCAATGAATGCGTAATATTTTTTATTTAACTTATAAATAAATAAAAGTTCACTTGTAATCACCCAAAGTAGTCCGTGGGTAGAATTTTTATCGTTCTAATAATTCAATTAAATTTTCGTCATAAAGATTTTAATGAGACTCTGCTCTTAGTAAGTATTTTTATGTCTTTTAAAGTATCTTAGATTTGTTCTTTTTTCTCTTTTATGAAGTTTCTATTTATGTCATAAAAATTTATGTCTCAATTATAAGGTTGGTGCTAGGATTCAATTTAAATCAAAAGAAAAAACTTGAAAGGTTGGTGCTTGGACTCAATTTAAAATTACAAATATCAAAATTGTGATTAAAATTATAATTACTTCTAATTATATTAGGCAGAAAGCGAGAAAGTTTTGTCTTTTGAAGAAGGTATCCTTTTATAAAGACTAAAGTTGGTGCTAGGACTCAATTTATTTGGATAGGAACATAGTGTTTTATTTGTGTGTGTGTGTGTGGGGGGGGGGGGGGGGGGGGGGGGGGTGAGAGCCAAAGGAGAAATGCGCATTAGTAGGAAGAAATCTTCGCAAAGTTAGTCGTGCAATTAATGTGAAACAATCATATATCCTAGATACGATTCCATCATGATCGTGTATGTGCACTATCTATATGTGATCATCTCTTCAAAAGCATTCCCTTCCTAGGAAAAAATCATATTACCTTTGGGATACTGCTTCCAAAAGTATCAATACAAATAATTGTATAAAATGATACTAAACTATAATTTTTACACAAAATTTTCTGTACATTCGGGTGTACCGTACACTCGAATTGACTTGTACCCAGATCCTAATTCGCATGTTAAGCCAAATTCGCATCTTGACCAAAATCGTGTAAATGACACTATTCAATTATACAAATGACACTTCTTATAATTGACACTATTCAATTATATAAATGACACTGTAACATTTTAAATGTTATAGTGTCATTTTCAATCTTATAGTATTATTGAAAATATTATACTGTCATTTACAATCTTATAGTGTCAATTACAGGAAGTGTTATTTATATTTCTGAATAATGTCAATTATACTCAGTGTTATTTACAATGTTATAATGTCATTTGTATAACAAAATAATGTCAATTACAAGCAGTGTCATTTGTATAACCGAATAGTATCATTTATACGATTTGAGTTAGGATACGGGTCTGGATCAAAATACGAGTCAGGATCTAGGTATGGGTCAACGCGAGTGTATAGTACACTTGGGTGTACCTAAAACCACCTCTAGTTTTTATATGAAAATTCTACAAATTTTATTCTCTCAAAATTAGAATTTTTTTTTTTTTTTGTGTTTTGTTTTTTTATTCATAGGTACTCTTGCCTCTTTCTTTCTTTTGCTTTTTTTTGGTCTTCTTAAGAGGCACAATGTCACAGACTCACAATGGTACCAATGCGCGTGTCATTCCCAATTCGACATAAAATTTAAATTTAGTACACAAGTTTAATATTTCCTCCGTTAAAAAAAAAGTCTTAAAATAAAATAACACGAATTTTAATAAAAATAATTAGTATATTATGAGTGGAGAAAGAATTTCACTTAAAAAATAGTATTAATAATGATAATCAATTATATTGTGAGTGGAGAAAATGATCCATCATGTGATCAAAAGTTTCTAAAAATGAAAAGAGACTAATTTTTGTGGACGGCTGAAAATGACAAAAAAGTTACTATTTTTTATGGACAGGATGGAGTATAATTTTTTCATACAAACGTTAAATATGTACATATTTCGCTCATTTAGAAAAATAGTTATTTTTTGTTATTTTGATATGTTCATAAAAGTTACTCTTTTTTCATTTATGAACACTACCCTACAATAAATTTATTTTCAACATATCAATTTATTTACCTATTCTATCATATAGTGAGATCTTTTCTTTATTCACAATACAATTAGTTAATCATTTTAACATTATCCTGAATGTGAGAGGTACTCTTTTTCGCAATACACTATGAGCTTGGTTTTAAATCGAAAGTGCTCTGACATCAATTATTGGATTGTTTGTGTTGTACGGTTAACCACTTCTATTAGAACATGTATCACTCTCTCTTAGGGTAATTTTTTAGGGATAAAAGGAGTATTACCTTGTGTTAATAGTCTTTTGAGAAATTTGTTTGTCCTCCTTTCCTTCTCAAGTAAAAAAATGCTTATTTCAATAGCAGATAAATGTGTCTATGTAAATAAAAGTTTAATGATCCAATTTAATTATACTAAAAAGTCAAGTACCTAAATTTTACATCGACCCTTTTTCCAACTCTTTTGAGTAGGAATGTCTCTAATTTATTTTTCACAACGGTCCTCCCCGTAAGCACGTAAATGCATGCATCGTGTATGTAACATGTGCTCTTAATAAAATTAATAATTACAAAAAAAATTATATTTATAAATAAAAATAATATTAATTATGAATAAAAGTGAGTTTTTGTGAGTGCACTTAACGAAGGAGAGCGTCTCCGGGTGCGCTGAATCTTTAAAAGAAGCCGACTATAGCAAGTTTACACATCTATTTATTATATGAAAACACAGTTTGTGGCAAAATTATAATTAAATAATCAATTAAAGGGTATTTATAAAACTCAACAAATCTCATATCTCATATATTTTCTCTCTCCTCTCTCCTCTCTCCTCTGTTTCATCATACGCATTCATTGATTTTCTACTCTCTCTCTTTCTCTCATATTCTCTTTTTCATATTTTGATGATTTTTTTAAAAAAATCAAATTTTATTTATAAAAAATATTATATATATATATATATATATATCTTAAATTAAAGATGAATGCAAGATCTTCGATTTGGTATCAAATAATTATTCAACTCTTTTATTAGTATTCTAATAAGAGTAAAATTTTGAAGTAGCCAAAATGAAGCATAAAACACAATTTATGGCCACACATTGAAAAAACACAAATTTTGGCCATTTTTATTGATTTGGACGTTTTTACCCTTAATGAGGCGGACCGAATAGGATCAGGCACGCGGGTCGCGTGTCGGGTCGGGTTAGGCACTTATGACACTATTAGTGCCATAAGTGGCACTTATGGCACTAATAGTGCCATAAGTGCCAACGAAAATTCAAAATAAAACCAAGTAAAATAATCATTTTGGGCACTTATGGCACTAATAGTGCCATAAGTGTCATACGTGCAGCAGAAATACAGAAACAACAACATCATTTAAACCCTAAATGGAACATCTAAATCTTAAATGGATAATCTAAACCCTAAATGGAACATCTAAACCTCAAATGGATAATCTAAACCCTAAATGGCCGGAATATCTAAACCCTAGGGGGAAGTGTGCACTTATGACACTTATGACACTAATAGTGTCATAAGTGCCATACGTGCAGCACACAGATCAGATCAGATCTGCCATGGCTGAAATCGAAGGAGGCGGAGATCAGATCTGCCGATGGAGGAGGCGGCGCAACGATCAGATCAGATCCACCGCCGCCGCCTCATCAGACCAGATCTGCCTCCGCCGCGCGCTGGAGAGAGAGAGAGAGAGGGAGATGAGAAAGAGAGAGGAGAGAGCGACAGCCGCTGGAGAGAGAGAGAGGGAGGATCTCCTCCACCACCGCCGCGAGAGCTCCGACGAATTCTCCAAGCTCGGCGCAGTTGCTGGAGAGAGAGAGAGAGAGAGAGAGAGAGAGAGAGAGAGAGAGAGAGAGAGAGAGAGAGAGAGGAGCCGCTGGAGCAGAGAGAGGGAGATGAGTGTGATGCCCCGCTCTTTTAAATACATATTAGATTAAATATGTGCATTAGTTATAAAATTTCTTTTAATTATTTATGGTGATTATTTTGTTCAGATAATATTATTTCAGCAAAAGTCTGTATAAGAGATACAGAGCTGCGATTTAATATTCAGTCATGAATGAAACCAATAATTAAATTTATTGGTTTAACTATACGTTTGAGACTTTGTTTTACCAGTTTATTGATTTAATCAATATTATTAGAAAATTTAGATTTATAACCGATTTTATAAATCGTGTTATTTAAATCAAATTGCTAGAATTATAACTTGAGATCATATGCATAATAATTTTATTATTTCGCATTATATGAGTTAAGGTATTAAGTCGCGAATTAATTCCGACTTTCACGTATTAAATCTCAAGATTGAGGATTTAATTTATATAAATACGACGAGTATTTATTAAACGAGAATTGGAAAATTATTACAGGAACTAGGAGAAACTAGATCACGGCACTACACGTATGTCTCGATTTTTCATCCAACACATCAATTCCTACACTATTTCCTACACTATTCCCTACACTATTCCCTATACTATTCACCTTCCCCTCCAATACACCATTACTGCAGAAGGAGATTGTAAAGATTGCAGATTTCTTCCTGTAGTATATCTGAACTCCATCACACCCCAAAGTCTCCTGTAGGAGAAGAAAATCACGCCAATATCCACAATTTTCAAAAGCTTCAGCACGCCGAGAAAGAAATTTCACGGTAAGATCACAATTGTCAAAGGATGTAAATTTCAACGATCAAATCTTCAAAAGTTGCAACTCCAGGTACCAAAATTTCCACCATTTTGATTCTGTTGTCTGCAGAAACTCCTCTATAAATTGAGGAGAGTTCTGCAGAAGGAAGAAGTGCAGCGAGCAAGAGAGAGTTTGAGATTTGTTTTTTTTTTTTTTTTACTTGCAAGAGCTCAAGTGAGCTCCCTTCGCCGGACCATTTCTTCGTCGACCGGCCACTAGGCTCTGAACCGAGAACGTGTACTCGTTCCTCCATCTTTAGGCTACCAAACCCAACAATCGAAAGGCCGAAACCTTCTCTATATTTTCCCGACCAAAGGCCTCAATATCCTTCGGAGGCCAACGTCGAATTCCCGACTTAGCCACCGGCCAACTTACGGCCTTCGTTTCTCACTATCCTTACGACGAAAAAGGATCGAGAAACCACCGTTGTGTAGCCTGATCTATCTCGCACGAGGAAAACTAAGTCGTAGACCTTCGCGGCTAAACCCCATCGCGGAACGACGACCAGAAAAAAAACCCCGGCGAACAACTTCCATTAGTGCTCACTTGGACAAGGGTAAGTTGACGCCCTTATTTCGATGCATTCCCGTTTCTATTATATTATGAGAAATTTCTGGGGTATAGATGGGAGTGTGGTAAATATTCGTACAAAGTTTCATATCATTTGAACTTCGTTTACTACCCTTTTAAAATTCGAGAAGTCTACTGCCCGTATCTGCTAAAACTGTCGTGAGGCAGATGATTAAGTTAATTATTTCAGTAACCATATGTTGATATTTAGCTCTCAAATTTTTATTCTATGAAGATATATGTGTTAGCTATCTACATATAAAATTTGAGCTCATTCAGGTAACGTTTGCTATTTTTCAAAAATCTGGACTTTCAGTTGGCAGAAACTGCCGAATCTGGTAGGCGATGGGAAAATCGCTATATCTCTTAAACTACTTGGAGTTTTTCAACATACTTTTTTTTCAATTAAACTAGACTCAAAGAGGTTTCTATTGATATAAAATTCGACTCCATACGAGTTCGGAGTAAAAGCAGTTTATTAGTTGAAGTTGAATCTATACAGTTTTGTTGAGATTGAAATGTTTCTAAATAATTCTTATTAAGGATTTTAAAGTTTTATTGTTGATAAAATATCACTTTTAGTTTATAAATGAGCTATTGAGATATATAAATATTCTGAGAAAGATTTCATGAGAACTTGTTGGTAAAATTATATTAGATGGAATAGTTGATAAATGAAATATTAAAGATTTATTAATCAAATGGTTAAAATATTAAAATTATTAGATCTTCTCGAAAATTTCTTTTATAGTTAACTCCTTTTATTATTTTAAAATATTTTTACAAATGTTCCTAAAATCTCACAATGAAATTTTCATCAGGAATTAATATTTAGAATTTATTAATGACTTATTAGTTCTTTTAATAGTAGCAATATAAATATATTGATTGGCATTATTAAATGGGGAAAAGGAAAATATTTTATAAATTATTCTTTATTTATAATGGATAAATAAAGGAATAATATAAAATGGGCTTTCCTACATCCTCAAAGGTACATGAAGTATTTCGATAAAAGAAGAACGATTGTATATGAGTTAGATACAGTCGTTTAAGGAAATATGGGTAGTTAGAGAAATGAGTGAATAGTGATTCACTGCATTTGTTGTTATCTTTTCTATTATTCACTCGAACACATGTTTCGTGTTATCAAAGGTTCAAATAAACAAAAGCGCCTGAGTAACCTATCGCGCTAAGGAAAGAGAATCATTGTCTTAAGTAGCAAAACACTGCAATCAGGTAGGCATTACTTTCGTATATATCAAATGAGCTTAAAATGTTACATTCAAGCAAGTTATTTCATGACAAAATCTTTGAGTTGAAGTTATTTCAAGTATTGTCTTGCCATAAAATGTTTTAATTTCAGTATGATATCTATCTGATATGGCTTTGCCAGTTATCATGTAATCGAATTCGGGTCTTGAGCAGTTGATAGCTATCCTGCCTTGGCTAGTGTACACCAGTGACCGTGAGTCATCTAGCGGGTTGGCCGGTCAAGTGACCGAGAGAGGTGGCCACCTCTCCGGCACACAGATTCAGATATGATAGATTACAAAAGAACTTAGTCTGATCAGACGAACTTTAGAATCACAAATGAATTTAGTATGCTTAGGGCCTTTTTAAGTAAAAACCCTTGGTTATACTATTGAAATGGCATGACAATTTACATTTATTATGTATGTATATGATTTTCGGCATATGTCTACTGAGTACTTTGTACTCAGCCCTGCATGTATTTCTAAATGTGCAGGTTGAGCAGTGATGAGTGATGATGGGGTGTCGTGCGGAGCTTTGTCATATTTACTAAATAAACTCTTGGCGATACATGTCTTCATACATGTATCACGTTCTATTTCCGCTGCGAACACTCAGTTATGATGCATATTATCCTATTATGTTGGATTGTCAAATCAAGTTATTGTATAAACACTTAAATCGGATACTCTTGACCGATTACTCGCTCTTATCTATTTATGTGTGTTTTTTTTTCATATGATGTCTCAATCTTAGTTCAATTCCTTTATTATTATTTATCACCCCTTTTCTGTCCCCTCTCCTAATTTCCCTTCCCTAGTCACGGTTTCCCGGCTTACCTATCCTTAGTTAAGACCGGTCGTGACAATGAGAAAGAGAGAGAAGATAGAGAGAAGGGTAGAATAGTCATGACATACAAAAAATGACCAAAATTTATGTTTTTTCAAATGGTGGACAAAATTTGATGTTGTATGTTGAATAGGGCCATTTGGCCCTATTGTTTCTTCTAATAATATAATTTATTTTCCTACTTATCAATTGAAGCTTTTCTAATAAGATGACATAGGTATTGAGCTAACTTAGAAAACATTAATTTTATGCATGATTAGCTTATGTTTTAAAACTATATATTGTGATGTGAAAACTCTTTTTTGATTGTTTCTTTGTTTCTTTTAATTTGAATGATGTGTTTATTTTATAATTTTAAGGAAGAAAATAAAGTTTTCCATCAAATAGATGGAAAATTAAAAATGATACTTTTCAAAATTATAAAACAAAATTAAGGATCTTTACTGAGTAATTGATGTAGATTATTTTATTTTTTAAGAAAAAATAATTTACATTTACTTATATTCTAACTATATTTAATATTTATTTTTTATTTATTTGATACATCATTTAATTTATTTATTTTTGATAAAATAACATGATTAAATAAAGAAATTTAAAGGTTGCGCCACAGGGGCTCGAACCCAAGACCTTCGATTTTAAACATTAACCCCTAATCGCTTAACCGGTACACACACTGCATCGTTTAATTTTGATGCAAAACTATGTTCGCCGTGCATCGCACGAGCGAATGTAGTAGTTGAAATGATTATACAATTGGCAAGGAAGAGCGACAATAAGAAAATATATTTGGATTAAAAATATTATTTTCCTAAAATATAAGTGATATGTAAAAATAAGTAGTTACTAGAAATGCTGAAGTTTAGATAAGCAAAGGACCCACCATATGGGAACTAGGGACCCTGTTTTTTGGTAGTCGTCAATTTATGTGAGATTTGAGGAATTCAACAATTAATGTTAGGGTAATTGGTGTCTAAATACACCAACTTTGGACCAATTTTGGTATTTAACATAGACTTTAAAAGTTTGGTATATATACATGAACTTTAAAGTTGGTTAAAATTTGACATCCAATAAGTTTTGTATATTCAAAAAATGACCCCATTATATACTTCTTTGTACTTTGACCCCTAAAACTTCTGATTTTGGACTAAAAGACAATTTATACCTAAAATATGTATTTGATTGGGCTTAAATGGTATATCGGCTGGAAACTTTCCTCGTGCCCAATAGATTACTTTGTAATCTGGGTCTGGACTGTGAGACAATGCCACGTACTATTAAGCAGAAAAACAGTTTAAAAGATCCTTGTTTAAAATGGTATCAGAGCGGGTTTTTATAGAGGAATTATATAATTTTTTAGTTTATTTTATTTTCTAACCTATGTGGGAGGAGACTCCATTTAAAGTATATGGATCCGGACGAGTGTCCGAGATGTGTACACTACAGGAACTCTCTCCAGAATTTGGAGATAGAAACCATTCGCCTATTAGGCGATCTCAAATGGAACAATCGAGTCCTCGTTACCAACCTACGACGAGGAGGAGAGATCGAGCTTATTCGCGATATTATCGCGAGTATTCAATTCTATCATGAGCACCTCATGAGAATGGCGGAAGCCAGATCAAGGATTGAACAACGCATGTACGAGGCCCATCAGTACCACGATTGATGGAACAAAAAGACAAGGCAGGAGTAGCTTATCCAAGCTACCACAAGATCGAGCCCGACTCTTCCGACAACGTCAACTTGCGGGAGATTCAGAAAACGGTGGAATACTATGGCAACAAGCTGTATGAGCTACCGATGGAAATAAGCAGAATATCACTCAAACAAGAGGAAATCTTATCCCTCTTGCGTGATATCCAGAAAAGAATAGAGGAGATCGAACGGCGAAAACCATGTTCCGGGAAAATTCGGAATCAATGGTCCAAAGACCCGACGAATCAATCTCTATTTGATGCAGCACCCAAGGAGTTGCAGCCGAAGGACATAATCCGAATCATGAAAGGCAAATATTATGAATAGCCTTGACAGAATCGGATTAGAAGATCTACAGGAGTTAGCAGAATCATTTGCTAACCTCAACATGGTTGATCTAAAGATGAACCAAGGAGATGGGGTGCCCAAACCCGAGCACCAAGAAGAAAGTTCGTCAAAAAGGGGTGGGGCATCAGATGATGCAAGCCATTTCCAACGAACCAGAAGACGCAGGCCACCGATGAGGGATACTCCTGTAGGAAGGGCCACACTTGAACCAATCCATCCATATGGATTGATTCTCAACCTCGACGAAGCCAGATTCAAAGATTGGGAGGATCTTATCGACGAATGGGCTTCATCATTGAATATCGTAATCTCAACAATAGATTACGACAAAAAGGAGTTTGCCAGAATCTTCGAAGCAAGTCTTGCAGGAATGGCAAAACAATACTGGGATAAAATCGAAGTCTCAGCAAGGGAAGAGCTGTTTACTAGTACGAAACCTTATGATACCATTAAGGAGGCTACTAAACAGATTAAAATCCATTTCTTGGGAATGGGTTTTTTCGAGGGATCCGCAGAAGAGAAGCGCAAGAAATATCATCAGGCACTCTACAATCTAAGATTAATGGTACTAGAGCCAAAAGCTCTTGATGAATTTCTACGCCTTTATACCCTATATGTTCATATGGGGGTGGTTGATGATCAAACCGCCAAGGACCTCTTTTTTACAAAGTTCCCAAGTCCATGGAGGGAGATGCTCATCAACGAGTACGTTTCACCGGGAGAATATCCCCTGGATAGTGTATCAAGAAGGATGTCTTATGTACACAAAAAGTTGTCCGAGTGGTGCCAGAAGGCGGCGGACCTGAGAAATCTCAAGAGATTGAGAAAACTCAACAAGAAATCTCCATTGATGTGTGACAACATTGATCTTCCAACCGAGATTGGTGCTGAGTTGTTATATCAACGGAAGAGCAGAAAGAAACATAGGTATCAACCCTATGAAAGAAAGTCCAGGAGGAGTTCTTGGAAGCCAAGAACCATGTGGACCAAACAGAAGGCACGCTCCTACAAATCAGGCCAACGGAGCGGACCATCCAGAGACAGATTCTCAAATCAAAAGAGAATCCCGGCAAGGAAAACTTTCAGGCGCACTCAGGCCAAAGCAAATGAAAGTTTTAAAGATTGCAACTGCTGGTCGTGCGGTGCAAAAGGGCATATCTCTACCAATTGCCCCGACAACGAAAGAAAAGGGATAAAAAGATTCGAATCCACACAGGATATCGAAGATGCTATCTTTTTTCAGAATCTGATACCCGTGTATCAGTTTAAAGATATATCCTCTGATGAGAGTATATATGAGCAAGAAGAAGTCTTTAGTTCTGAGGATTCGGAGATAACCGATGGATCAACCGGAGACGAGTCAGACTAAAGAGGAGCACGAGAGCCATCACACCCAGACGGAGAATCAGATTGGATTCACTAGCCATTTTCTGATTCCACAAAGAGAAGTGGTGAAGCAGCTCGTGAAAAAACTCAAGAAGGAAACCGAAGAGGTTCATACCTACCAAGGATTTTCCAATGGAAGATTGAATCGAGTTATTAATAGCTTGATTCCAATCAAGAGGAAGCATCATGTTTATTTTGGCGTCACAAGCCAAGAGACAGCGCTTCCAATCGAGATCACAAGCAACCAGGTGGAAATTCAGTTGGTTCTAGCCGAAGAAATAAGGCAGGATCTCAAGAAAATGAAGCCAGAAGTCGCAAGTACGATGAAATGGATTCATATTGGAGCAATTCAGTTGGTCATCAAATCTTCTCTAGCCCCAGGGACAGACCAACCAATTGATGTCGCACTTTGCGACAAAAGGGTCAGAGATTCTAGAGCATCAGTTCTTGGAGCTTTTTCAGGCAATCTCTATGCCAAAAAGATTATAACTGAGTTCTATCCACAGACCTCTTATAATCTGCAGGATTCATCCTTCAGCCGAGCCCTGACACTTTATCAGGACTATAAAAAGAAGGAGTATTTGATAGATGGAAATAGGCCATACTCATTGACTTATCAAGTCTCGTATGCCTTATCAAATTCCCATCACACCGAGTTATTTCTGGGAAAAGAATTCATTGAAATCCCAGAAATATTCAAGGAAGTAGCCAAGGCGGTCAACCCAAACCGAGTGGAGGTTCCTAAAATCGGGGAAATCGACATCGACGTGGGAGACAAACCGATGCTTAGCCATACCCAAAGTCTCAGACTGGGAGCACCAAGGCTATCATTTCAAGGAAATAGGCTAACTTCAGGGCCTATTACAAGAAGTTTCTCTCATTCATATGAAAGAAGAGCGATCCAGGAAGCACCCGTCTCAGACATAAGAGTCAAGCTCAAATGTCCCGAAGGATGGAGACAGGTTACCACAAGAATCAATACAACCAACGAGGAAAACCAGTTTCCTCTTAGTTCGTTGTATTATCTGGCGAATCCAGGAAATAACCGATACATCGGAACTCTGGAGGTTGGAGGTTTTGAAATTCAAACTGAAGGCCAAGCCGGACAAGAAGCAGATGTCCTGATCCTAGGACGAGATTTCCTTGACAAATATAAACCATGGTCATGGAAATCAGGAAGAATGGAGATCACAATCGGACGACAAAAAGTGATGATCCAATGACAAGCCCATTCTCGATATACATCTCGGTAGGGATGTTATACGAGGAATACAAAGCAGAATATTTTGCTGCTTATGTGGATTCAGGAGCAGGAATCTGTACAGCAAAACGAGGAGTCTTTCCAGCAGAAGTGGAAGAAGATCTACCTCGAATAGCAGGAAGGGATTTCTCCAAAAAGATTTTGCTCTTATCGAAAGGAGTAAAACAAACGGAAATATTGATCGGCGGAGCAGGACAGACACCTTGGTACAAGGTCAAAACTCCACCAATTTATTTCCATGATACCGGAGCAGATATATTATTGGGAAATAATTTTCTGCAAAGCTTCAAGAGATTTATACAAGACAATGAGGCCAGGAGGCTTGTGTTCACAACCAATTGTGACCACAAAATTATTGTGCAAAGGCTCCAAGGAGCTTTTCATCGTTCAATGCCAATCAAGTTCCGCAGCAAGCGTGGTGATGATGATGGCAGACTCCGGCGACCCCAAATGAAGGATCAAAGGAGATTCGGAGAAGTTCTGCTCAAATGTAGAACAGAGGGATTCCCAGACCTCTCCGAGGAGGAAATTCAAATCCTCAAAGTATCCTTAATATCACACAAAGATATTAAGGAGGAAGAACAGGTGTCCATGGCCGACGTCAAAAGGAGGATTCAGAAGTGTTATCATGAGAATCCTTTGGCATGGTGGGACAAGAACCAGCTCAGAGCAACCTTGAAAGTTAAAACTGGAAAGGAGCATGAGTTCGTAAGGTTCAAACCTATCCTGATGAACCCTCAAGATCAACAGGATATGGGGAGTATAATCAAGGAACACCTTGATTTAAAGTTGATCGAAGATGGAAGATCACCCTACAGCAGTCCGGGATTTCTGGTGAGAAACCATGGGGAGATCAAGCGAGGAAAACCAAGATTAGTCATTAACTATAAAGGGATTAATGATATTCTTGAGTTTGATGGATACTTCATCCCAAGTAGAGAACACCTCATCAACTGCATCAGAAGTGCAAGGGTATTCTCAAAGTTCGATTGCAAGTCAGGTTTTTACCAGATTCGCATGGAGGAAGGGAGTAAGAAGTTCACAGCCTTCTCAACCCCACAAGGACATTATGTCTGGAATGTCATGCCAATGGGGTTAGCCAACGCGCCTCAGATATTCCAAAGGAAAATGGATAATCTCTTCAAAGATTATTCTTCGTTTATGTTTGTTTATATTGATGACATCCTCATTGCATCAAAAAACATTCATGAACATGTCAGGCATCTGGAGATCTTTGCGGATGTTTGTCAACAAGAAGGACTTGTGCTGTCTGAAAAGAAGGCAGTCATAGCCACTCAGAAAATGGAGTTTCTGGGGATCGAGATAGATGAATCTGGGATAATTCTACAAGATCATATTGTGGAAAAGGTCCAGGGATTTCCGGAGGATCTCAAGGAGAAAAAACAGCTCCAAAGTTTTCTCGGAGTTGTCAATTTCGCAGGGATGTTCATCAAAAACCTTGCGGAACACAGAAAGGTCTTCAGTCCATTACTGAAGAAAGATGTTCCATTCATATGGAAGGAGGAACATCGAGAGGGTATAAAGAAGTTGAAAGAGATTTGCAAAAATCTCCCGAAACTTTCGATACCACAAGACGAGGATGACTTGGTCCTCTATACAGACGCGAGTGATTACTGGTGGGCAGCAGTGCTTACAAAGATCACCCCTTTTGGAGAAGAACCTTGCAGATACTGTAGCGGTCTTTTCTCCGACGACGAAGCTGTGCGATGGCACATCAACGAAAAGGAATTCTTTGCAGTGCGAAAGGCGTTTAAAAAATGGCCGCTTTTCTTACTTGCTAAGAAATTTGTTTTGAAAGTAGATAACACTAACGTTAAAGCTTTCCTAACAAAAAAGATAGAATCTAAGCCTGAAAAATCTAGATTGCTTAGATGGCAAGCCGAATGTCAATATTATGATTATGATATTGTCGTTTTGAAATCTGATCAGAATGTTCTTGCAGATTTCCTTACAAGGGATGGAGCTCCCTGAAGTGGAGGCCATCGAGGCAATACAGGGGCAGCTCTTTGCAAGTCTAGAGCTGCTACAACAAGAATGGCAGAAGTGTGTACTACACACTAAACAGGCTGGAAAGATACAAGCGGCTGACGAAGCCCAAGTATCCAACCAAATCGATGATTGCTTCATGAAGATGTTCAATCTTCAGGAAGTACTCAGCAAGCCGCTCTTGCGCGTTGTCCGTGAAAACCGGGCTAAAGCAATGCTTTCTGTACAGGGCAGGTTACCTGTAGCAGGGGATTCAAGTACCCCTAGCACAAGTCCTGAGAGAATGGCTTTACAGCCGGACGCTCAAGGAAAAGATGTTGTTAAGGGGTCACACCCTGAATCAACATGTCAACCCTCCACCTCTGGGGTAAAAGAGGGAGAGATCAATCTTAGGCCGATGACTGGCCAACTTAAGGTTGATACTAATTTTATTGATATTTCTCCTTCTTGGCAGATTTATCAAAACAGATGGGAGAAACTCATCACGAGAAAGGACATTAATCCGGGAAATTGCCGGGTTGATGTTGCAGGGAGATACCCTAGGATCTGGACAACTCCGGGAGCTAATCCAGATCACATCAAGGAATGGTATGAATTTGGGGCTTTGGCCTCAGTTTATACCACTGCTCCAGCCTTCAACGAAATCAAGGGTCTACCCAAGTGGATCCAGAAGACGGTGTTTGAAGCCTGGGAGAACAACGAGTCCCTTAAACGGGGAGACGTTCTGGAACTATACTTCTTCAGCGCAGCACCAGAACCTGTCGGAAAAGGAGTCTATGAAGCTTTCCATTTCATCAAGCTTCGGAGACCAGATACAGGAGCATTGAACCGAATCAAAGTTCCTGATTTTCAAGTCCCAATCGCCTCAACATTTACGGAGGATCAAATCTCCACGAGACGAGCATGGGGTCTTTGGGTCTGTCTCACAGAGATGGACAAAATGAAGTCCAGGTTTAAGTTCTTTCAAAGTTCTGACCTGGGAGTGTTCCTGGTTAACACAATGACAGGGACAACAACCGAGTTTGCCGAAAAATCTTTCGAGAAAAAGAGGCAAACGATATGGGACAACAAGATTGCGGGGAGCAAAGAGACTCGTCGCAAATTCTGCAACATGGCTCATTCGGGCCAGTGGATCGAGAAAATCTGCGACCAATGTTCGTCGCAAAAGGAACCAGAATTCGGCAAAGGTTTCTTCCCGAAACCAGACAGAAGGAGGTTCCGGTCTGATGAACACGACAAACATCAGACTCCAAAGGGGAGGACCCCTCGGGCACCAAAAAAGTAAGGTGGCCGACAGAGCAGAGTGAATCATGTGATTCACAGCAAGGATTACACCCACAAAAGAAACGACAAAAGTGGGTGGAATGACAGGAGGACCACTCAGCGCTCCAGGACAAATGTGAGTGGAAAGAAAGCAGCCGGCCCCTACCAGCATTATCACAAAGCGATAAAGCAAGGGCCCAGCACATGTGACAACACCAACAAGTGTCGGCAATTATGGCCAACAAAAGAAGGTGGCTGTCAAGTTCAAGCAAGCTGGCCATGAAGATAACATCCGAGGCCAACCACCAAGCAATAATAGAGGGTATCAGACCTCTATAAAACCACAAGTGCTGGAGAGAAGAAGATCATCCGAAAATTCACAACATTTTCACAACACCACTTCCTCTCTCTAGAAATTATCTTTGTATTTTTTTAAATTTTGTTTTAAAAGTATTTCGTTTTTAGTTTAGTTTTTTTTTAATTTTATGTACACAAGTATTGGCTACTATGAGTAGCTAAAACAAGTAGTCTCCTCCTTTGGGGATATTTTATGAAATAAAATTAAATTTTATATAATTCCTCTATAAACGCTTTGTTTTTGTCCAACTATTCCGGGTTGAGTAAAAATATTTTTTATTTTTCCAACAAAGTATTTAGTCGACACTTAGTGAAGGAGAAGGGTTGCAACCATCTCTTGCGAGTGTGTGGTTGGTGCGTGCCAAGGTGGGCAGACGAGCCGTAAAACGCAACAAAACCGACTCTTGAAGAAGACCAGTCGACAAAGGTATAATGTTGGTTTAATTTAAGATTTATTTTGAAGTGTTACGGAAGCATGTTGGGCCTGATTAATTGTTAAACTGTTTTAAGTTCCATAATAAGGGTATTTTGTCTTGGTTTTAATTATATGGGGGTTAATCTGCAAATTTGTTTATTGTGGGGTTGATTTATAATTAATCAAAGATTGGTATGACAAAAATTGATACAATTCAAAGTTGGTGTATTTAGACCAACATTTTGAAGTTCATGTTAAAAACCAAAAAGTTTGTAAAGTTCATGTATTTATACACCAATTACCCTTAATGTTATAATATGAAATCACATAGAAAACCTTCCATTTGCAACTCTTGTATGTCGGTGCTTACAAACATCTAACCTGTGGGCAAAAGCTGGAGGCATATATTAATTTGGTTATGCTTCGATCCCATATTCCTGGTATCATGTTGTCATAATTTTCATATATCATGATACTTAACTATTTATTTTCATCCAACTCAATATATATATATATATATAGTGGTTGGCGTTGGGTGTTACAAAAACTCAATGCTACAGAAATTGGCAAAACATAGTGTATATTTGAATGTACTATATATGCATTCATTCAAATTAGAATTTATTAATTAATAATTCTCAAATGAAATTTAATTATAATAAAAATTTAACTAAAATAATTGCACCATGTATGCAGATGCATTGGAATGTGCCTTACATAAGTTTACCCACTCCATGCTTTGGCGAATTTCGCCGCTTGGTCGAATGGTGTAATGATCTGGAAGTCGGATTTCCTAATCTGGCTTACAGATATTGTACATCGTGATTTGAATTAATATAGTCGTTGCTTTCTTCAAAAAAAAAAAAAGTTTACCCACTGATCACTATTTTATTAGCAACAAAAATACCGCAACTAACACGGTGTAATCGTAGTATAAACAGCAATCGGATATCGTATCCACAGGGACAGTAAGACGAAATCACTCTATCTATCTCCTACACAGACTCTCACAATATGCAAGTAAAACGATTATGAATGTGAATTAAGAACTAAGATTAACTAAATAAAACTAAAGAGCATGTAAATTATGATAATTAACTCAAATATAAAGAAAGCTCTGACCCTAGGGATGTATTTTCACTAATCAACTACATGCATTCAACCTATTGATTCAATTACCAATTTTAATCCAACCCTGATGAAAGATCACTATGTTAATCACAAGCGTCTCTAACGACCACCTATGAATGTAGATTAATTAATCCCTTTTCGCATTCAAGACTCCAAGGAATAAATTAACTCCCAATAGCACATAAAGAATAGCTTCCTATAGCTTCACCTATCGCATTCAAGACTCAAGGCTAACACTATATCATGCATTCCTGAATCGGCTGAACAATTATCGCATTCAAGACTCAAATTGAACAGCTAGACATGTAAATCATTGATCAGATAATTCACAAGAGATTAAGCACCAGGAATCATGAATCACAAGTTGGAGGGCAAATTGATATCAATAAATCAAAAACACATAATCAATCAGCTATATACAAACCCTAGGTTCAGATTAAAAGACTAGCCAGACATAATAAAATCAAACATGAATATAATTAAAAAGAAAGCAATTATAAAAACTAAATTGTATAAAACCGAATTAAAACGAGAGTAGCGGCTTGAATCTTCAATCTTGATCCAAGCCTTGAAAACTGGAAAGCTAAAAAGTTCTAAAGCTATAAAACTGAAATATGAATGTTGGGAACTGAAAAACTAAAGCTGGGACCCCTAGATAGGTCAAAAGAGGACCTATTTATAGTGTCAGGGTAAAATACAGTGTTTGAGCTCGAAAATACTTGGAAAAACGTAAAAAACGCGGAAGGAAACGGAAACACGCCTAAAAACGGCGACCCGTTCGGCGATCGCCGTCTGGGTCGCCGAAAAATGGCCAATTTCTTCATGGATTCGGCGACCGCCGAATTTTCCACCGGAGGCCAAAAATTGAAACAGGGAATTCGGCGACCTGGCCGGCGGTCGCCGTCTGGGTCGCCGAATTTTTACTGCTGCGCGCGACGTTTTTGTTTCAGCCATAAATTTCTCGTCCGAACTCCGATTTATGATCCGTTTGCGCTCACGAACTCGTATCGAGACGATCTACAACTTCTATTTCAGAACATTGTTCCAAATTCGAACTCAATAAATCTGCAAATTCCTTCAAAGTTCGAGTAAGAATTATGTTTCACAAGATAAAGCAAATTAAGCACAAAACAATCATCCAACACTCAATTTCCTATAAAATTAACATCATATGAATATTAAAAAACCATGGAAATATGAGTGTTATCAACTCCCCCAAACTTAAGCCATTGTTCGTCCTCGAATAATGGGAAGAATAAAATCAATAACACGAATGGGTAAGAAATCTAGCTCATAGATGCCTCCGAAAAATAAAGAATGATAGAATTCTCAAATCCTCAATAATCAAGCACAAAATTCACCAATAAACATAACCTATAGTAAAATCAACCTCATCATTCCAAACAATTGAATCTCACAAGGTATGTGTATCACTCAACTCTCAATTTGCTGAAATAGGACGTGTATGCTCTCATCGAATTCAATGCAACGCAGATCTCTTACCATAGGCTTGCCAATCGTCTACAATCTCCATCGCTAAAAGTGTGCCAAGACTAAGATCAAAAAGGTCTTTTTCTTTGGGTTATAATGTAGGGACATTGGTTAAGGTAGGGAAATATAGGCTAAGTGACTCAAAATAATTTAAGAACACCAACCTTATAGCTTCACAAATCACAAATCAAGTATGGAATAAATTCCATCTTCCACCCAACTATATCACCATAATCAACACAACTCAAGGGATTTAATCATCACAATGCAGAACTAACCACTCTTTTATGCTCTCCATTTATTTCCAACACACAAAGTCGATTTTCAAACAAATATCTCAATATACACTCGACTTTATACTTTTTTCTCTTTCTTTTTCTTTTTTTTTTTTTTTTTTTTTTTTTCTTTCCCCAACTTTTCTAGAGCTTATAAGAGTAAATAGTATCACAATATCATCCCTTCTTTTTCATGAACCACTATGATATTCACCACACAAAGATTCCCATATACTACATCACCCCCTATCATCCGGCTAAAGAATAAAAGCTAAATAGGCTCAAAGTGGATAACAAAGGATAATTTTTTCAATAAGGACAGTGTTTGGGAAAATAATGTGGCTAACAAAAGATGGCCTAAAATCATCTCCTAATCCTGGGCACAACAGCAACCTCGACACAGAAACCATGGCAAGTTCTAGAAGATCACCACATATGCATGACAAAACTCACAACAAAGAATAAACTGTGTATGATAAACAGTTATAGCTCAAATCCTCACAGGTTTATTCAACGTCTAAAATTCAAGGTCAAAATCACTCTAGAATTATGCAAATTAGTTCCAATTATGCTTAAATCATCAAAGAAAATCAAATTCAATTTTTTTTTCACAGAAATCATCATTGGCATCTCACCAGAAATCTAATGGAGCACTAAACAATCACACACCACCAACCAAGCAAGATAAAACAATAAAGCCAACAAAAATAATAAAAGTGATACACATATCTACTCTCACCCCCCTCCCCCAAACTTATTACAGAACATAAGTTCGAAAATAAGTTTGGAGGGATGATGATATGTGTGTCACTACTCACAGAAACACATGCTCCATGGTGGTGGTATGAACAAGGCGCGAGTTTCCGCATCTTCCAAGCTCACGCTGTACCAAAAACCCAAACAAAACAACGAAACAAAAAGGAACAAGACAAAACAAAAAGAAACAAAACGAAACTAAAAGAAAGGAAAACAAAACAAAGAAAAACAGTTGGGTTACCTCCCAACAAGTGCTTAATTTAACGTCTAGAGCTCGACGATACCTCACAGCCTCAATGAACATCAAACGCAGCAGGCATGACAGACCGCCTAACACGAACAGATGTAGAAGGCTCATGTGCATCAGCTGCGTGAAAAACGACGCTTCCATTGGGCACATCTATCATAGCTCGCCCCGTAGCTAAGAATGATCGACCAAGAATCAACGGCGGATTTGCATCTTCAGGAATATCGAGGACCAAGAAATCCGTAGGGAAGACGAGCTTGTCGACCTTCACAAAGATGTCTTCAAGCTTTCCTCTCGGCTTCACTCTTGATCTATCCGCCATCTGAATCTCCATCGAGGTCGGCTTGAGATCTCCAATTCCCAACCGCTTGAACACAGAGATGGGCATCACATTGACACTAGCCCCTAAATCACAAAGGGCCTCGGGAAAGAGCTCTCCTCCTATCTCGCACTCAATGGTGAAGCTACCCGGATCTTTCTTCTTCGAAAGTAGCTTCATTGGCAGCTCAGTGCTCACAGCTTTCGCCTGCGGGATTTTCTTATCCTCATCACCCATCTTCTTGGTGTGAACAACTGCCTTTTCTTCTTTATCCTTGGGATCCTGAAATTTTGAGAGAGTTTGAGGCTGTGCACGCCGGTCCGATTCTTCAAGTAGTCTCTCAAGCTCATCCACTATACGTCTATGCTCTGTCTCATCGGGATTGGCAATTTTTTTCTCATTCTTGCAATGGGAGATCTCCAGCTTGATTTCCTTGGCATCCACATTTTTGCTCGGCTTCACAGCATATTGCTCTTCAAGCACCTCTCTTTTCATCAGCCTACGGGGGAATGGAGCCTTTGGGATGTATTCCCTAAGTGGAATAGGAGCCTTGTGTGGTTCCTCAATCAGAGATTCATGCTCCTTGCTCATCCTCATCTCTTTTGTAGACAAAGTGCCATCAAAAATAGCATTGCATTGGCCCTTAGGATTGACAGTAGTGTTGCTTGGGAATTGGCCCGGCTTGTGCTGCGCCGCCGCTTGGTTGGCAATCTGACCAACTTGATTCTCTAACATCTGTACCTGCTTAGATAATGCTGAGAAATTATTCTCCATGTTAGAGATTTTATTTCCAACATTCACCTCCATCCCAGTCATCTTCATGAGCATCTGCTTCATCATGTCCTCCATCGAATCCTTCTTTGGCTCATTGATGACTCCCCCACTAGAAACAGAAAATCCTGGTGGAGGTTGCACAGCATTGTTTGGGTTTCCATAGGAAAGATTTGGGTGTGGACGTGCTCCTGGCTGAAACTGCTGCTGACCCTGCTGATATGGCTGACCTCTGTTATACATCCCTGGCTGTCCTTGCTGAAAATTCCCATAATTTCTGTCATTGATATAATTGACGTTTCCCAAGCCTGATGGGTCTATCACAGCTTGCTCATGACGTCCAGCATTCAATTCACCAATTTTTGCAGTCAGCTCTGCCAGCTGTGTAGCCATCGCTGCCTGTTGAGTAACCATAGCTGCCATAGGATCAGAAGTGGACGCAGCTGCAACCTTCTTCAATTGCATACGCTCAGATGGCCATTGGTAGCTCGTAGAAGCCATACTATCAATAATGTTCCACGCTTCAGAACTGCTTTTCTGAAGTAGAGATCCACCTGCAGCTGTATCCATGTGCATCCGTGTACGCTCCCCGCAGGCATTGTAGAACATTATCACTAGTGTGCCTTCATCAAATCCATGACCTGGGCACTTTCTGAGCTTCTCCTGATATCGCTCCCACGTCTCCGCTAGCTTCTCTCCCTCGTACTGTTGAAACTGCACGATGTCCATCTTCAATTTCAATGTAAGGCCAGGCGGATGAAATTTTCGTAGGAACGCATGAGCTAAGTCCTCCCACACAACATTATTTCCCAGCTGCAGCGTATGATACCACGACTTCGCCTTATCCCGCAGTGAAAAGGGAAAAAGACGAAGACGGATAATGTCATCAGGGACACCATTCATCTTCACCGTGCTACACAGCTCCAGGAAATGCGCCAGGTGCGCATTAGGGTCTTCGATCGCCTGTCCACCATATTGGCTCTGTTGAACCATCGTGATCAGACCCGTTTTCAGCTCAAAGTTGGTAACGTTCACACGTGGGGGCTCCTGGTACACATACTGTGGTATGAACGCTTCATTGATGGCCGGTTGTTTCGGAGCCTCTCTCGTCTCCTGTGCGTCAAGCAGCTTCTTCAACTGCTCTTGCAGAGCTCGAATTTGGATTTGCTCTGGAGTAGCCATCGTTTCTGTCTCAGCTTGATCGTTCTGCTTCTTTAGATTGCGCAAGGTCTTGTTGATTTCAGGGTCCAACTCAAAGAGAGGAGTCTCGTGAGATCGTGTGTTCATATGCAACCTACAGAAACACAACTTATAAAAGTTAGAAAACAAAAATAAAAACAAATAAAACTTGCAGTACTATTAAGTCCTATTGGAAATATTAAAGCAAAATCTAAACAATCCCCGGCAACGGCGCCAAAAAGTTGATCACTATTTTATTAGCAACAAAAATACCGCAACTAACACGGTGTAATCGTAGTATAAACAGCAATCGGATATCGTATCCACAGGGACTGTAAGACGAAATCACTCTATCTATCTCCTACACAGACTCTCACAATATGCAAGTAAAACGATTATGAATGTGAATTAAGAACTAAGATTAACTAAATAAAACTAAAGAGCATGTAAATTATGATAATTAACTCAAATATAAAGAAAGCTCTGACCCTAGGGATGTATTTTCACTAATCAACTACATGCATTCAACCTATTGATTCAATTACCAATTTTAATCCAACCCTGATGAAAGATCACTATGTTAATCACAAGCGTCTCTAACGACCACCTATGAATGTAGATTAATTAATCCCTTTTCGCATTCAAGACTCCAAGGAATAAATTAACTCCCAATAACACATAAAGAATAGCTTCCTATAGCTTCACCTATCGCATTCAAGACTCAAGGCTAACACTATATCATGCATTCCTGAATCGGCTGAACAATTATCGCATTCAAGACTCAAATTGAACAGCTAGACATGTAAATCATTGATCAGATAATTCACAAGAGATTAAGCACCAGGAATCATGAATCACAAGTTGGAGGGCAAATTGATATCAATAAATCAAAAACACATAATCAATCAGCTATATACAAACCCTAGGTTCAGATTAAAAGACTAGCCAGACATAATAAAATCAAACATGAATATAATTAAAAAGAAAGCAATTATAAAAACTAAATTGTATAAAACCGAATTAAAACGAGAGTAGCGGCTTGAATCTTCAATCTTGATCCAAGCCTTGAAAACTGGAAAGCTAAAAAGTTCTAAAGCTATAAAACTGAAATATGAATGTTGGGAACTGAAAAACTAAAGCTGGGACCCCTAGATAGGTCAAAAGAGGACCTATTTATAGTGTCAGGGTAAAATACAGTGTTTGAGCTCGAAAATACTTGGAAAAACGTAAAAAACGCGGAAGGAAACGGAAACACGCCTAAAAACGGCGACCCGTTCGGCGATCGCCGTCTGGGTCGCCGAACAATGGCCAATTTCTTCATGGATTCGGCGACCGCCGAATTTTCCACCGGAGGCCAAAAATTGAAACAGGGAATTCGGCGACCTGGCCGGCGGTCGCCGTCTGGGTCGCCGAATTTTTACTGCTGCGCGCGACGTTTTTGTTTCAGCCATAACTTTCTCGTCCGAACTCCGATTTATGATCCGTTTGCGCTCACGAACTCGTATCGAGACGATCTACAACTTCTATTTCAGAACATTGTTCCAAATTCGAACTCAATAAATCTGCAAATTCCTTCAAAGTTCGAGTAAGAATTATGTTTCACAAGATAAAGCAAATTAAGCACAAAACAATCATCCAACACTCAATTTCCTATAAAATTAACATCATATGAATATTAAAAAACCATGGAAATATGAGTGTTATCACCCACTCCAGACAAACCTCTTCTTTGTCTTTTTATTATAGTCTTTTAGACATGCTTAAATATCTTATAAATTTGGAATAGTTGCATGTATATATACTAATTTTGATCAAAATTCATTTTTGACACGTATTTAAAAAATAGAATAAAATACATAAACTTTATTAGTTTTTTAATTTTATTTTTGATTTTATTTTTCTCACGTTAAAAAATAACATGGCATCTACGTGGCTCACCGAAAATGGTATGACGTCTACATGGCATCTATGTGTACATGGAGACAACATGACGTCTATGCGGCTCATTGGAGTCAAAATTAAACAACTAATAAAATTCCTGAATTTTATTGAACTTTTCTAAATATGCGTAAAAAATGAATTTTGATCAAAATTAGAGTATTTATATGCAATTAACTCTATTAATCTTATATCATAGTGCGAATACCACATATACTATCACATGATTAGCATTTTTGGAATTTTCATTTAGGTTGTGTTCACTTGAAAGAAAATGATAAAAATATATATCATAATTATGACTATAAATGAACAGAGCTACTCACAAGTTATTTGAGATTCAACTTAAAAAAAGCTCGTTCAGAGATTGATTTGATAGTAAACGAGCCAAGCTCGAGTATGAATTCGAGCTCGAACATCATGTATACGAAGATCTAACGAGTCGAGTTCGAGCTCAAGCTCGAATTTGACATTATCAAGTATCACATGAGTTGAGCTCAAGCTCGGTAAGTGGATGACGAGCTAAGCTCGATCTCGGTAAGTAGGTGACGACCCAAGCTCGAACAAAAAGATAAAAGCTCGAATCAATCTTGAGCCTAAATAATAAAACACCTTATAAAATAAAAATAGGAACCATTTTTAGCCCTTAATCAAGATCCACAGTTGATTCAACACATTGTTGGATGAATTCATGGTCCTGAGTTCGAATCTTATAGGTAACAAAACTTTTAATTTTCAAAATTCAGACAGAATTCATGCATGTTCTAATATTTTAGTTGATGCGTATTTTTTATTTTAAGAGTTGTTTTTGTCCTAGTCGCTCCCTAGATATAGGGTAAATAGCACCAAACTTCACGAACTTTTATGAGACTCTGGTTTGCATGATGACTTTTGAAATTTAGACAAAAATACACAACCTTTTGATTACTTCTTGTTGGGTCCCGGAGGGTTTGCTGAACAGGGGGGGGATACACCTGTAGGCTATTTTTGCGAAAAACAAACAAACCACACTTCAATTGGAAAGTGGTTGTAGACTGATACTGAGGTAACTTCAGTATTTTGATTTCAGTCAAGCACAGAGCTATAACTGATATCCAAGTAAGGCTTCAGTCTAGAGTTTGTAAAACAGAGTAGAGTTATAAATCTTACTGACTATCAGTTGATTGGTCAGTTAGACTAATAACTCAGCAGCGGAAATTTAAACTTAATTCAAATAGCCTTTAGAAAGTTTGTCACTTAATAAAATCCTTAGTTACACTTTTCAGTTAAGCAAGTTCAATTGTAAAATAGACTTTTGCACAGAGAAAGAATAACTGAAAGCAGATAAAGAACACAAAGATTTTTATGTTGTTCGGAACAAGTTCCTACGTCCACGGCCAGATGATCATTTTGACAAACACTCTGGGCTTGTGCTTATGGGTGCACAGTAAACCTTGAACTGAAAATCAAATTTTCAGTACCAACACACTGGGTTGGATTTCTCGCTCACTCTTAGCATGCTAAGACACACAAATGCCTTTTCCAGCGCTTGGTAAGAACTCTGGAGTCAAAGCACTGGTCTGAACTCCTCTCTATTCAAACACTCTTTTCGCTCGGTTGAAAAGGGGTTCGAAATCTTCGAACTAAGATTACTGAGAACAGGCTCTCACGTAATCGAAAACTTAGGCTTTGGGTAATACAAGAATTTGCCAAAGGTAATAAGAGAATGTAGATAATCAGTGAACTGATTTAGACTTTGGGAATTCTCTTCTTCGATTCAAACTTTGTAAGTAGTTGAAGGCTGAGTTGCAAATTTGGCAGAGGTTCAGCTTGTGCATTTGAATCGGTGAAGATTGCAGTGTTCCTCGAGCTCTATTTATAGACGAAGTCTTGAATATATTCGTTGGCTGAGATGGTCTTCAAGAGTCCGTCTGTTGTGAGAGTAATTTTGAATTTAGCTGAGGCTACAATCTTCGAAGTTCCTATTTTGGTGAAGGACGCCGTCTCAAGGTACAACAGCTAGGGCGCCTCTGAAAAGTTTGCACCAAATAGGAACTCTCTGCAGAGAAAGGACGATCTCCAAAATCTCTGCATTTAATGCGGCTGCAGGAGCGTTTCAGTCTGATGAAAAATGTCAACTAATACTTGTCAAGAGTATCAGTCCGCTAATTTCACGTGGTCCGCATTAACACTCAGTCTCACTGATAGTTCAGTGAGACTCTCGTCAAGTCAATACATCAGTATTTGACTTGTCTTTTCATAGCTATCTTCAGTTGAGGTCTTCATTCTTCAGTCTTCAGGTGTTCAGTCTTCAGAACTGCAGTCTAACTAGAAAGCGTGAACTCTAACACTTGAGTTCAAAAAATTCTAGTCTATTACAATAAGAACTAGGAGTTTTGGTATAATCAAAACTAGAGATATGGTATTTCATTAAGTTCGCAACACTTCGATTTTTTTCCATAAATGTCAAATTTTCTAATTAATTTAAAGCCTAGTTGGCACTTGGAACTGCCAATGTGGCAATGCCATACGGCGAAGTCAATGACGTTGTTTCCAAAAAAATAAAAACGATATCATTTTGTGATATATTGTGTTGGACTTCTTTAATTATGGTGGAAATTGAATGCAACTCAAAAATTAAGGTTCTTCATTCATTAGAGTAAGGGTGGTGATTGGTAGAGTGCGTGAAATCTTTAGCACTGAGATTGCTAGAGTTCTTTTTGGGATTCTTGATTTGTCATGGCTAGTTCTTCATGGTCAACGTCAAGCTCACACCTTTATCCCGAAATGCAGGAACTTTGTGGCCATGGCACCTCTGCTCTCATTCGGACTTTACACATCGAGAAAAACTCGGAGCTTAAATACTAGGAACTTTTAGGAGTTGTATGTTAGAAGTGTGATCCGGGGACGGTAGTTTTGCATGTAATCAACGGTTTGTATGCCACGGGAGTGGGTATAGACTAGCTTTGAGATTGTCTTATGAAATTATCTTGATTGTTGTTTTGAATCTGTTGAAACCTTTACCTTGAGATAATTTATTTCTTCTTGATTCTTTCCTGTGGCTTGATTTATTTGTTTTCCAGTATTTATTTTACTTAGTTTAAAAATCAAACCTTCAATTCTGTTGTCCAGATAGAGAATAATAATCTAGGATAGGAATTAATACTCCCTCCGTCCGCCAAAAATATGGCATTTTGGCTGGGCACGAGATTTAATAATATTGGTGATGATGTTCATGTAGTGGAGAAAGGGTCCGACCACTTTATGAAATGTGTGGTTGAGATTGAATTTTGGGTGTATTTTTTATAAAATAAAGAGTGTTTGTAAGGATAAAATATAAAGGTAGATGGTGGGACCATGACTTTAAATGAAAAGTGGAATACTTTTTGCAGACGCCAAAGAGTAAAATTTTGAAGTAGCCAAAATGAAGCATAAAACACAATTTATGGCCACACATTGAAAAAACACAAATTTTGGCCATTTTTATTGATTTGGACGTTTTTACCCTTAATGAGGCGGACCGGGTAGAATCAGGCACGCGGGTCGCGTGCCGGGTCGGGTTAGGCACTTATGGCACTATTAGTGCCATAAGTGCCAAGATTTTACTTTGGTTTTATTTTAGATTTCCGTTGGCACTTATGGCAAAAATAATTATTTTGGGCACTTATGGCACTAATAGTGCCATAAGTGTCATACGTGCAGCACAAATACAGAAACAACAACATCATTTAAACGTTAAATGGAACATCTAAACCCTAAATGGATAATCTAAACCTCAAATAGATAATCTAAACCCTAAATGGAATATCTAAACCCTAGGGGGAAGTGTGCACTTATGGCACTTATGGCACTAATAGTGCCATAAGTGCCATACGTGCAGCACACAGATCAGATCAGATCTGCCATGGCTGAAATCGAAGGAGGCAGAGATCAGATCTGCCGATGGAGGAGGCGGTGCAACGATCAAATTAGATCCACCGCCGCCGCCTCATCAGACAAGATCTGCCGCCGCCGCGCGCTGGAGAGAGAGAGAGAGGGAGATGAGAAAGAGAGAGGAGCCGCTGGAGTAGAGAGAGGGAGATGAGAAAGAGAGAGGAGCCGCTGGAGAGAGGGTGGAGATGAGAAAGAGAGAGGAGAGAGAGAGAAGGGTAGAATAGTCATGACATACAAAAAATGGCCAAAATTTATGTTTTTTCAAATGGTGGACAAAATTTGATGTTGTATGTTGAATAGGGCCATTCGGCCCTATTATTTCGACGCCAAATATAGTAATTGTGCCATACTTTTGGCGGACGGAGGGAGTATTAATTGGTCTCTGTGGAATACGACCTTTCTTGCTACTGTACACAATTGCACCCCTACACTTGCAGCGTGTTAAAGTAAATAGTGAACAATGTTCTAGAACTTGCCATGATTTCTGTGTCGAGATTGTTGTTATCCTTTGTATCCACTTTTGAGCCTAATTAATCTTTATTCTTTAGCCGGATAATAGGGGGTGACGTAGTTTATGGGGATTTTTGTGTGGTGAATGTTCATAGTGGGGCATAGAAAGGAAGGGATGATATTGTGTTACTATTTACTCTTATAAGCTCTAGAAAATTGTGAAAAGAAAAGAGAAAAAAAGAAAAAAAAAAGGAAAAAAATTGTGAGAAAAATTATCGAAAAGAAAGAAAAGAAGAAGAAGAAGAAAAAGTGTGAAGTCCAGTGTATATTGAGAAATTTGTTTGAAAATCGACTTTGTTTGTTGGAAATAAGTGGAGAGCATAAAAGAGTACTCAATTCTGTATTGTGATGATTAAATCCCTTAAGTTATGTTGATTATGGTGGCATAGAGGAAGATGGAATTTATTCCATATATACTTGATTTGTGAAGTTATAAGGTGTTAGTGTTCTTGATTTATTTTGAGTCACTTAGCCTATATTTTCCTACCTTAACCAATATTGTTCCTACATTATAATCCAAAGCAAAGATCTTTCTGATCATAGTCCTGACACACTTTTAGCGATGAAGATTGTAGACAATTGGCAAGCCTATGGTAAGATATCTGCATTATATTAAATTTGATGAGAGTATACACATTCCATTCCATCAATTGAGAGTTGAGTAATACACATTCTTGAGATTGTCAATTGTTGGATGTCATGATTGATTTTGCTTCAAAATTGTGTTTGTTGGGGATTTTTGTGTTTAATTGTTGAGAACTTGAGGAAATCTCCTGTGCTTTTATTTGGATGCATCGATGAGCCAGATTTCTTACACATTCGTGTTATTGATTGTGTTCTTTTCATTATTCGAGGGCGAACAATGTCTTAAGTTTGAGGAAGTTGATAACACTCATGTTTTCATGGTTTTTAATATTCATAGGATGTCAATTTTATAGGAAATTGATGTTTAATGATTGTTTTGTGCTTAAATTACTTTATCTTGTGAATATGATACTTGCTCGTACTTCGATGAATTTTACATAAATATTGAATCTGAATTTGGACGAGTGGTCAATGAAAGTTGTAGATCATCTCTGATATGAACCTCACCGGTAAATATGGAATTTCACAGGTATGAACAAATAAATACGCGCGGAAGAACAAAAACGAGAAATAAAGTAAAGATAAAGGATGGAAGTTTGTCCCAAAACCCCTGACCTAATCTACGTAGTTTCCTAGAGAACGGATCTCTAGACCCCAACGATGTGATCGGTACAGCAACTCGGAGACGTTGAATGACACACGACGAGGGATGATGAACTCGCCGATACGCCGATAAGTTGAATTTGCTTGGGCAAAATTCAGGAAGAACTCGAAGTCCTCAAGAGAGAATAATCTCACAAATATCATATATCAAAATTAGTTTTTTTTTTCGTTCACATGTAGCCATATATATAGGCAAACTAAAACCTTAATCTAATGAAGGAAACAACGTAAAAACAAAGAAACAAAAGAAACTTGATCAGCAAGCTAAAATAACCCTAGCGAGAAATCCAGCTCTGTACGCTCTGCTCTGCACGTCTGCTCTGCTTTGTTCTGGAAGTTCGCTCTGTCGGAACGATTCCTCTGCTCTGGCAAAACCGAGGTTCCTCTGCTCGGGACGATTCCTCTGCTCTGGCAAAGCCGAGGTTCCTCTGCCGGGACGATTCCTCTGCTCGGATCCGCTGCTCTGCTCGGCCCCGCTGCTCTGCTCTACGGACTCCTCTGCTCTGGCCTTTTGATTTCTCTGGCGAGTGCATGACTTCGCTGCTCTGGCCTTTTGATTTCTCCGCTCTGGAGAACACGACTTAGCTGCTCTGGAAAGTCCGCTCTGGCGCGAACTTAGCTCTGTGCGGGCTGCATCATTAATATATGAGTTCGTGGGCGCAAACGGATTGCAAATCGGAGTTCGGACGAGAGAAATATAGTTGAAACAAGAAGTCGCGTGCAACAGTATATCGAACTGAGGTATACCGTATGTACATGTAAGGTAAATGTATGAAATTTCTCCATATCGGAGGTAAATATAAGATATAAGGTGTGGGAAATTTAGTAAGACATATCGTACCGTCTCATCCCTAATTCAGTCTAGTTGCAAAATAGCTTAATCTTTGGGTACGAGTTATAAATACTCTCTTCGTCCCATAAAAGTGTTCCCTTATTTTTATTTTGGGACGTCCCGCAAGAGTGTGCATTTGCCATTTCCGGGATACTACCCCATCACTAACTCCTTATTTCTTATTCTTATTTTATAATAAAGTGAATTACTTTTTCGACTTTCAATACTCTCATCTAATATTTTATAACTCGTGCCACCAAAAGTGATGCTCACTCTTATGGGAGAAAGGGAGTAATACTTTGTGGCTGGCTATATTTTCGGGATGTCCAATGTGTAAAGCTCGAATTCAACGTGAAAATTTAAATTTATTTTGTAAATTACACGGAGATGTAATTTTCCTTTGACACCGTTTTGATATTGAAGCGGAAAAATATTATTTTGAGCAGCAAAATAATTTCATTTTGATGTTCAAATGCAGAATATATTTCCACATAATAATCTATAAATTAAATTTAAATATTGACGTTGGGTTCGGGTATTGCAACTCCCGTCCAAAATTCAAACTATTTTTATAATATTTGGAGGATCGAAGTATATATTGTTGTAACTCGATCCAACAATACACTAATTAAGGCCTTGTTTTTTATTGGTGGTTTTAGCTAACATATACTCCATCAATAGAAGTGGAGATCGTGCATCGGTAATCGAAGACATGTATATATGGGTACTACCATCTACAATCAATGCAAAAACAAACATGCATCATCTACTTAATTCAATTCATGAGTTGTTGAGAGGAAACCATAGCGTTGAATTAAGAATATATTCCCACTTAATAAATTATTAACCCTTCAACTAGTAAGTTACATAAAACTATTAATTGTTACAAAAAAAAATACATAAAAATATTATTATTATTATTCATTGTACATATATATAGTATTTCGTTCGAAAATCAATCTTGACCATTTATCATCAAGATCTATGGACTAAATTATTTTCTAAATAATACTTCCTCCGTCTCACTTCAAATATCTTAAAATTATAGGATTGTGGGACGGAGTGAGTAGAATAACACCAGATTTTCTTTGGTAATGCAAGGTTGTGCTACCTCGCAATGCATTTCATGCGCCAAATGTAATAATAGACAAATAAATCTCAACCAAACAATTTTGCATGCATCTAATAAGAAATGGCCTTTACAAAGAGTGGTTGGTGGAATGCCAAAAACTGTACAAACTATCTAGAAACACGACAGCGATGTATCTAAATTTTTTTTAGAGGTAGGCTCAATAAAAATAATTGTCACCTATTTTTTTTATCACCAAAATAATTGTCACCTAATTCACATGTTATAGGCACGTTCTTCACGTAAAAAATATTGCCTCTACTATGTATCTAGTTTCTTATTAAGCGTTAGAATAATTTGACCGTGACCTATAGGAGTGTGCATCAGTCAGTTCGGTCGGTCGACCGATCGAATTTCAGCAAATCGAACGATCGACCAACCCTTTAAAAAAGAATCGGCTGACCGAAATATGTTTCTCAAATTGGCTGAAAATCGAACAGGTCAAATTTCGGTTTGTATCACTTAAATTTGATCTAACCTTCAAAATTCATATCCAAATTCATCAAACTCATATCGAATAATAATTTTTATTATAAAATTAGCTGTCGAAAATAACCCAATAACTATTTAAGTACACAATTTTCGAATAATTTTTAAAACTATTTTTTAAAATTTTTTTTGCAGTCACGAAATCGCTACTAGAAAATCTTTTTTTGTCTGTTTGTTTTGTAGTTTGTTTGTGGAAAGCTGAGACAAGTGCGATCCGCGTTTTTGACGATATCGGGGAATTCACATTGATAGTTATAACAAGAAATGGAGTGTTGGTTTATTGCGATAACTACATTGCAACAAATTTAAATGTTTTAATAACATGGTTGTGTGTCGGTTCAAATGTCATTTCCGAAAACTAATCAATTTAAAAGATTTTTCAAATGAAGAAAAACTCATATATGCATTAATAAACTTTAGACGCGTTTTTATCATTTGATATTTTCTTTAATTATGGAACGAATTAATCTAGTTGCTGCAAATACCACATTGGCTACCGCTATCTCGAGCCATGCTCTATTTTAGCTTCAAATATTACGAAAAAATGACTAATTCATAAAATATACTCCCTCCGTCCCCAAAATAAGTTCCTCTTTGGGGACGACACGAGTTTTAAGGAAAAGTGGTAAAGTATATTGATAGTGGAAAAAAAAATATGTTATAATTAGTATTGGGATTGGTGAAAATGTGAAAAGTGTTATAATTAGTATTGAGAGTGGTGAAAAAGTGAAAAGTAAGAATAAATAAAATATTATTAGTGGTGGGGTAGTTGTCCAAAAATGGAAAGAAAGAAAGAGGAACTTATTTGAGGGACATCCCAAAAAGGAAAAAGATGAACTTATTTCAGGGACGGAGGGAGTATGATGAGATGTGTTGTAACAGCTAATGTGAGTATAAAAAATAATTTAATATCATAAAATATATCATGCAATAAAAAAGAATAATACACAGAGAATGATAACCCAGTTCGATTGAACAAGTAAAATTATTCACAATATGAAAGTTAAGATATACAAGGACTTACACAATAAAATTTCCTCTTACTTAGCCTCTATATCTTGTCAAAACTTCACAAACAATGGACAATTGAAAGCTAGACAACGACTAACTTACTAGGCGCACCTAATCCCTTGAGAAACAAGAACTAAACAAAGAAGAGTTTATAACTCTTTTACAATGTATGCTCAAGTGTATTTACAGACAGCAAGTCTGGGGGAACACCTATAAGGAACAAGAATTCTCGACTAAATAGCAAGAGCAATTAAGCACGAATTTCCCCTCAGCTATCTTGAACCCAATATAGTCTTCTTATATAGACAACACGTCTCCAATCTACTCTTGTAAATAGATGACCCTAATAAGAGTTCTAGTTCAAATAGAACTCAATCAATGAAAGCAGAGTCTATCTGTAATTATATCTAATAAGGCTTCACTAAATATGGAGTTTCAATGTCGTGCATATCCAAACATATCGCCTAAGAAGAACTTTTCAATTTTCTGCTAAAAATCGGCAGGAGATAAGTATGAATATGTTCCAGGCACGAACTGATACAATAAAAGATACTCCCTCCGTCCCATTAAAGTTGGCCACATTTCCTTTTTGGGCGTCCCACTAAAGTTGGCTACTTTCCTTTTTGGGTAAAAATTACACCAAATTAAACTCTATAATTAAGTCAACTAATCTACACTTATTAACCTAACCTATCCTCACTCATATTTCTCTCTCTCACACCGCACCTCCCTCTCGCCTCTCTCTCTTCCGCCGCCTCTCCCTCTCTCCCCTCTGTTCTTCTCCGGCGGACGCAACCCCCATGGCCGCCGCCGCCTCTCCGTCTTCTCCGGCGGATGCAACCCCCACTTCCGCCGCTTAACAACACAAACCAGATCTCACTCTCTCTCAGCCAAGTTCAGATCGGAAATCGACCCCCCCTCTTCTCATCCGGCCTCCGCGAACCGCCACCGGGTGCCGCCACCCTCGTCTCCTTCGAATTCCTCTGTTTCTGCTCAACCACCTGCACACAGCGGCGGCACTGCTCCCTCCATAGAGAAGGGCCGCGAATGGAGGATCTAGGGCTCGGCGGCGACGGTCTTCCGAGCGATTCTGGCTCGTTTCTTTGAAAATCTCTCAGATCTTCTTCTACCTAAGAAAGTCTCTCAGATCTGGTGTTAAGGTTGTTGGCAGAGATGGTGGTTGTTGGCGACGGTGGTGGTGGTGGTGGTGGTGGTGGTGATTTCTGGTTTTAGAGTGGATTTTGTCATTTTGAATTGTTTCTTGGATTGGGAGGGAGACGAGGGTGGCGGCGACTTCGCTGGCGGAGGGGGTGGCTGACGCCGGCGACTTCGCCGGAGGAGGGGGTGACTGATGCCGGCGACTTCGCCGGAGGTGGGTGGCAGTGGATGAAGAAGAAAGTGAAAGGAGGAAGAAATTATTTTAATTAACTCAATAATTTTAATGGGCCCCACTCAATTAAAACATAATACTCCATTTCTTAATCTCCGTGCCGAAAAGAATGTGGCCAACTTTCTTGGGACGGAGGGAGTACTGTACTAACTTTAGGAAGTACATCTACGACTACTATCATTTGTCTACAAAATGATAACGTAATAGAATACTAATTTTACTCTAACACAAGGTGATTGTTGATTGTTGAATGATTTGGGGCAAGAAATCGTTGTTGTCACGCCGGAGTGTGGAGAGAGGGGGGCTTTGGGCTGGGCTCGGCGGCGGCGGCCTTCTGGCTGTGCGGTCGCCGGGAATCGACGGGCAGGAGGCCGCGATTTGGGGATCTAGGGTATTGGCGGCAGAGGTGGTGGTGGTGCCCTCGTTTTCTCATTCCCAACCACCAGCGCCACTGGTGTTACAGCTGCAGAGACTCGCGATCGCCGGAGTCCAAATCTGGTGTGCCTCTCGCTTCATACACAAGCCACAGAGCACCCAAATTCAGTCCCTTTAGCTGATATGATGAGCACATGTTATCAAGCTGCAGGTAGAAGGTGGCCCAATTTCATTGCAGTTGATTTTTACAAGGTACTTCAGTATTCAATACAATTTTTTTATTTTTTATTTGTCCCGCATGATTTGAATGAAGCAAAACCATGATGATTATATGAATCTTGCAGACAAGTGATGGTGGTGGAGCACCTGAAGCAGTAGACATGGCGAATGGACAGCGAGCTTGTGGCTGCAAATCGGGCAAGAGATTGAAGAAGATATTTTTCTTTATTTTTTTTATTTTTTCTCTGTATCAAAACGACGTCGTTTTGAACGTGTGGCTTCACTACAAAAAAAAACAGTTTTTAGTGGCGACGATTTTTTTCACTATATGTACCAAAATTGTCACTATAAGTGGTTAGTGACGACTTTTGTGTTCGTCGTTGAGTTGAGACTGTATGCACCGATACTAAAAGTATTAGTGACAACGACAAAATAACGTCACTGCATATTGAGGTATAGTGACAGATGATCTTGTCACTGGAGATGATGATGTTGTGACAATAATTAGTCATCGCTATATTTCAATTTTATAGCCACGTTCAATGATCGTCACTGTAGTTCATTGTTTCAGTGACATGAATTATTTGTCACAAGAAATCACTTATGTAGTCACACATTTTAATTGTCACTAAATTACTCGATATATAGTCGCATTTTTTTGTCGTCACTATAACTCCATCAATTAGTCACATCTATTTACTATCACTATATAATTTGGTATGTAGTCGCATGTCTTTCTCATCACTAGAACCTCATCAATTAGTCACATTTTACAGTTATCACTAAAATAATTTGTATATAGTGGCATGTGGTTACCGTCACTAAAGCGTCTCGATTTAGTCACATGATACAATCGTCACATCTATTCCATAATAATGTCACGCAGTATAGTCGTCACAAAATAAATATTTTTTATTGTCATTATAACAATATTATTTTAGTGACAAATCTATTTTAACACTGAAACAAATTAATATAGTGACTAAAAGAATTTCTATAGCAACATAAATTATTATCACTATAATTACCGTCACAAATTCATAATAATTTAGTAACAAAAAATAATTTTAAAGGTTGTCACAATATTAATATAATGTCAATTATACAATTTGTCACAAAAATTAAATTGTTTATCATAATTAATATTTTTATCTAATTTGTTAGTTACTATACAATATTATCAATTCTTCATTCATTAAAAATATGAAATATAATATAACAAAATTGAGAAAATTAAATAAATTATGTATTTCATAAAACACATTCAATGTCAGATTACATTGTTTGAAAATAAATACTTTTAATTAAGACACATAAACGACATTAATTGAAATTTGGGGTTTGACTATTTTGACTCGAGCTTTGCATGAGACCTGGGAGTCACATTCTCATAACAGCTTCAACTTGAGTTTGTAGGTTGACTTCATTGTTGCGAACTTGAGCTTCTAAAGGACTCAAATCGAGCTGCCAATTCTTGATTTTATTTTCTTAATTCTTCATTCTCTTTTTGAAGATCAAGATTTATCCTTTCTCCTCTTTTAGAAGTTAGCTTGATCCCATCCCCACATCCACGTAATCTGCTAGATTTTTCTTCACCAAGAGCTTTTATGAATGCTTCATCGTCGGTCACAGATTCTCCATCGTCCTCTGGTAGACTTTGACACATAATAAGCTTTTCCTGAACATAACAATTTATATTAGAATTTGTATTTCATACATATGTATGCACACGTAGAAAAAGACAGAAGGCAATTTAAGAATAAACGTGATCACACATATTTTTTAAAGAGGTTTCAAGAGTTGGGCATAAGACAATTTAAAAGTAAATGTGATCACGCATATTTTATAATTAGCTTTCAGCAACAAAAAATAAAGACATAAGATAATCTAACAAAAAACGTGATCAGGCATATTTTCGACATAGATTTCAACAAATGGAATAAGACAATTTAAAAGTAAACTTGATCACGCATATTTTACAATTACCTTTCAGCAGCCAAAAAAAGACATAAGGCAACCTAAGAATAAACGTGATCACGCATATTTTCGAAATATGTTTCAACAATTAGGCAGAAGGCAATTTAAGAGTAAACTTGATCACTTGCTTAAAAAAAAGAGTTAACTTGATCACACATATTTTACAATTAACTTTCAGCAGCAAAACAAAAAGACATAAGATAATCTAAAAATAAACGTGATCACGAATAGTTTCAAAATAGGTTTCAACAGTTGGGCCAAAGATAATTTAATAGTAAACTTGATCACACATATTTTACAATTAGCTTTCAGCAGCCGAAAAAAAAGACATAAGATAATCTAAGAATAAACGTGATCACACATATTTTCAAAATATGTTTCAACAGTTGGGCAAAAGACAATTTAGGAGTAAACTTTATCGCGCATATTTTACAATTAGCTTCTAGCAACGAAAAAAAGACATAAGATAGTCTAAGAATAAACGTGATCACACATATTTTCGACTTAGGTTTCAATAGTTAGGCAGAAGACAATTTATGAGCAAACTTGATGACGCATATTTTACAAGTAGCTTTCAACAGGCAAATGCAGAATTAGCTTGATCACGTTTATTTTCGAAATAGCTTTAAACATTCAATTGCACACAAGACATGATCACGTCTAGTTCATACTATGCTTCAAGAATCCAAATATACTCATTGAAACTAAAATACCAAAAGATCACATACCACATAAATAGAATCAATGTCGAATGTATAATCATGTCTAACTTCGAAGTACACTGACATTTCTTTTGAAATGATAAGCCTTCTGTAACGCCTCTGACATTCCGTTTGGGCGCACCTATATCAAATATATATATTATTATTTAGGTAACCAATACAAATATAAATTAGACACAGATATGAAATTAATAATAAAACCATTAGTATATGGTGTTGTGAAATTATGTTTCCTCCATTGATTAGTCCACAAACTTTTCTTGCAAATTTTCATCCATTTCATCAACTATAGAGAGAGAAAAAAAATTATTTCTCATATAAAGAAATCAAAAATTGAAAAGAAAAAAAATTCAATGAAAAATAACAACTTACATGTGTTGTTCACGATGCGACCGCTTGACATAATATTGAGAAGATGCAATAGAAAATAATATAATTTTGTGATTTGCAGGAGAGCACAGATCTAGACGAGAGTGAGGAGAACAAGTATAGATATTTGCTGCAGAGTGAATAAGGTGAGTTGAGAATGAGAGAAGAAGAATAGGGTTTAATTTGTTGAGTGGAGATTGGAGTGGGAGAACGTGAGTGGATGAGAACGTGTGAATATATATATATATATATATATATATATATATATATATATATATATATATTTGCAGTAAATATTTGATATTGGCGGTAAGTTTTATGTTTCAATTTTCCTCCAAAAATTCAAATCTTACGTTTCAGATTTCTTCCAAAATAAAATTAAAACTTTTTTAGATATACTTATACTTATTTGGATTACCTTTAAAAATATTGAAGACGCTGCTGAATTTAAGTCGGCCTTTTTTTTTGTAATTTACGTGATCACGTTTTATGTTAAATACTCTTTGTGAAATTGTAAAACAAAACGTATTATTGACGCCAATTCATTATATATGCTTTTCTTATTATAAGCGCGATCACGTTTATTCTGTAAATAATTTTGATAGAAAATATAATACGAACTAATTCATATTATAAACTAAATCAAACTCTACATATATCCTTTTGAAAAGTTCTACATATAAATTATATACTATTAATTTATTCTCTATAACTATAAAAGAATATCATTATTGTATATAACTATAATGATTATTTAAAATATTAACAAGTTATATAAGTATAAGACAAATTTGATTAAAATCCATTGATAAAATTTCAATGTGAATGAATTAGATTAATGAATGTGAATTTCATAATAATATCCAATTAACTTAATTATAATATATCATTATTAATGTACTATTAATTATGTCATAAAAAGAAAATTGAATTTGTTAATTCACCATGTACGCCCAATAAACATTCATAGTTGAATTGTGAAAGCTTCTAAATCATCGATATTAAATCGTGAGTGTTCAATATCTATTCTCTAAATTACACTTAATTTTATGTCTAACCCCATTAATTTAGAAAAAAAATATTGAGTACGCTTAAAGTGCACTATCATTGAATTAGACATGCGATTGTGCCTTGTTCAATTGAGTATTAATTGTTATTATTCTATATGAATCAAACAATTCATAGTTAATTGAAACTTATAAATCTATGAAAGAATATAATTCATGCGTATATATAACTATGATTGTTATTTGACATATTCATAAATCATATAATTATATGATAAATTCTTATAAGTATTCTTATATTTCATTTATCGCGCATATTTTTATAGGATTGTTTAATTTATTAATTAAAATAAATATTGTTTCTAGTTGGAGATGTCATTTGCATTCATTAAAAGTATCATTTGTAATGTGTATCATTTATTCTTTTACAAATTATCATTTTCTTTTATAAAAAATCGAACATATATAAAAATTTATTTTAATAGACTTCAAGATAATTGTTCTGATATAAAAAAACATGCATTAAAAAATAAAAATATTTTATTTAACAGAAATCATTCTGAATAAATCAATGGTAAATTAAAATGATTAATTCGTAAAATAAGCATGAGTGGAGTTTGAAGAAAAAATGAATTAATAGTTATTAATATAAAACTATTTAATTAGTTGAATCTTTAAAAAATAATACTTATAAAAGGTCGCCTAAAAAAATACTTATAAAAGGACGTTTTATTATCTTTCATTTAATTAAGATGCATATTCACATGTATTTACGAAAAATTACATTGAAAGCGTAAAAAAAATATTTTATTGTATAGAGAATGAGAAAAAGTCATGTGAATATGTAATAAATTGATTTTAGAAAAAGACAAGTGGATATGTGATTTTTAGATAATGGTGCTAGAAAATAATTTGATGGTTTTCTATTATACTAGTATGTCCTCTCGTGCCATGCACGGTCATAGGGATGTAATCAAGCCGAGTCGAGCCGAATAGTGTCTTGCTCAAGATTGACTCGTTTAGCTAATCGAGTTGCTCGCTTTAATTATCGATGGAGCTTTAATCGAGTCGAATACATTGCCGAGCCTAATCGAGGTTTTTAAATTTAATTTTTTATTTAAAATTTTAATTATTTTCCTAATGCATAAGTTATTTTTCAAATATATAAGTTATTTTATTAACAACAATGTAATATATTACTATTTTCTTGTAAATAAATTATGCTAATTAGATACTTAATCCAAATATTAATATAGTATAAAATATAAGATATTTAATTAATAATCTTATGTTTATAAGATAAATCACTTAACGAGCTTGCTCACGAGCTAACGAGTCGAGTATCGTCATGCTCAAGCTTGACTCGTTTAGCTAAACGAGTTGTCATTAAATGATCGATCGAGCTTTTATCGAGTCAAACGTTAAATAACTCACGAGTAACTTGATTTGTTTACAGCCCTATGCACAGACCACTACATATTTTACATTTTTAAAGAAAATATATAAAAAAATTCATAGAGTATTATTATTTATAATAAGATTAATAGATAGTCAAGAATAATTTATATTTATTTAAATATTCTTTTATTTTAAAGTAATGTATATTAAGAGCATCCATAAAAATTCTTTTACTTTAATGTGATAATGAGAGGAAATAGGAAAAACTGATTAAAACTTCAATTTTCCATAAATTATCTATTTCAAATTCATTTGTTGATGAATTTCCAAATTAAAGATTATTTTTGAGAATTTTTAGGAAATAATTAAAACACATAAAGAGAAGATAATGGAGAAAAAAAAAACTTGGACGAAAAATGTTATAATAATTGGTGAAAAAAATATTACCTTTGAGTTGTTTTTTTATATATTATATAAATATAGATAATTTTGGTCAAATTTTGCTATAAAGAAAAGAAAATAAAATTGTGAAAATAAACCAAAATAAATGAACGAAAATATAAAAGGAAATAGAGAAGATAAAATAAAATAAAATTAAAAGAAAAAAGATAATATGAAAAAGTAATAGAAGAGAGGGGAAAAGATTTAAGTTTCTTAATTGTTGCGAGGAAGATATGATACAAAAATATTAATTGTTGTACTATGATAAAAACATTATTATTTGTATTGAATTTAATATCCCCAACTGAAAATTAGGCCCAATTATCTTTTATCTCTCTTTAAATCACGATATTGTCTTTTTTTTCTTTTTCTTTTTTATTACAAATTAGACTTTGAAAAATTTTTAATGAATGAGTACTTTCTGCGTGGTCACGCCTATTTTTGAAACATAAATCCTGCTACATTAAACAAGTTTGACTCTTATTTCATAATAAACATGATCGCGTTTTCTGGGCAATAGTCTTATTTGATAAAAAGCGTGATCAAGTCTTATGAGCAATACTCTTATTTCATAATAAGCATGATCACGTCTTCTGAGCAATAATCTTATGTGAATCATAGCGTGATATTAGCATCAATTCATTACAGATGTTTTTTTTATTAGATACGTGATCACATTTAATCTACAGTAGTTAGGTTGAAGAATATAATACAAACGAATTCATATTAAAATATAAATTAATTCGTATAATATCATTGCATTCGTTTATATTTATAAGATTATTGTTTTTTGTGTGACATATAGTGACAATATATGCTGCCAACAATTAAGTTTGTCACTAATGCATTTTTTTGTGACGAGTGAAACAACTGTCACAACTTAACAAAGAAATTTAGTGACAACAAATGATGACAATCAATAAAACACGTCACTATTACACTTTGTGGTGACACTTTATTAAATTAATTTTTATTAAAAAGAGAAAGAGAAAAAACGAACCAAGAACCCTTGAGTGCACAAACAACAAACTAAGGGCCGAGCCTCATTAAAACCCTTTTTAAGGCAAACCTGGTCGGAAAATCCTTAAAAGGGAAAAAGAGTACTCGTCTAAACAAGGAGCTGTGTGGGAACGGAAGTGAGACAACTTCAGAGATTCCGGCCGAACCATCACCCCTAAGCAGCTCGGTTCCCGAACACATCAAAGCAAACCAACAAAAGAGAACAAGCAAAGAACAAGCAAAAACACAACCAACCAAAAAGGAACCAAAATGAAAACCAGAAACAGCACGACACCAGCCACAACTAGCGAAGCTAAAAGGAAAATCAGCAGACCAAGAAAAACCATGTAAACGGAAGAAGTAGGAACCATCCCAACACCAACAGACAGCCGAAACCCCAACGAAGCAACCGCACCTGTCGCGAGAAGCATCCAACCTATTCGAAACAAACACTAACACCTTAAAGCACCCTTCTAACAAAGCTATGGGTAGAAAAATCACGAGCCACCGCATGTTTAATATCGTCAATCGCATAAGGCCACCATCCCTCTTGTCTATCATCATTGGCCATTATGTCCGCGGGGTGATTTCCTTCCCGAAAGATGTGAGTAACAATCAAAGAAAAACCATGAAGACGACGAAGAACCTGCTTCCAGGAAGCTAAGAAACGCCAGGGAACATTCGTGGAGCGATTCTCCAACAACCGCACCACATACATCGAATCGGACTCAACCTAAAGATGAAGCCAGCCACGATCATGAGCAATATTAATAGCAGTAATAACCGCGAGAAGCTCAGCTTCAAAAGCAAACCCACTACCACCCTTGATGTGAAAACAGCCACGGACATAAGCAAAATTATCCCTAAAAACTCCTCCCGCGGCAATACGACCAGGAGCCCCTTTAGCAGAGCCATCGGTGTTGACCTTAATCCAATGAGTCACCGGAGGCCACCAATAAACCTCCACCATGCGAGGGGGGGGAGCAGCTCGACTGCCAATTCCAAGACTTCTAACAATCACGTAGTCAGTCCAATTATTCTTGATGGTACCAAGCCGTGAAAAATTAGAATCCATCTCTTTAAAATAAGCTTTAACAAAAGTAAGAATCGATCGAGCCTCGAAACGGAGATCATCGAAAACAAGCGCATTCCTACAGTCCCATATCTTCCACAGGATCGAAATAATGCCTCCTTTCCAAAAAGCCAAAATTTGGGGGCTGAAGCAAGCATTCCAAGCCAGCACTAAAAAAGTGTGAATATCCAAGCAACTTAACAGATCCGTTTTATGAAACCAGACCAGAAACGTTTCCCAAATGTAACTAATCCGAGGACAGCTCCACATGATATGCTCAATGGTTTCAGCATCCATATAACAAAAGGGACAACCATTAGGAGTGACCATACCTTGTCTAACGAGAGTATCCAAGGTTGGAAGACGCCCATGAAGAATCCTCCAGCATAAGATCGAACGACGAATCGGAATGTACGGTTCCCAAATCCATGTCCCCCATTTCACCATAGTGTAACGATGACAATTCTTGGAGAAGGCTAAAGCCGCCGAGACATCCCCCTTGAGCGAATGCTTCCAATATCTAGAATCTTTTTCCTCGCTCATAGGAATCAATAAAATATCAGCCACCACCTCAGGAAAATAATTCACAAACGAAGGCGAGAAATGCCACAGACCATCGTAGTAGTAATCTTTCACAGAGAAATGGAGATAATCATGCATGTAGTGAGGAATTTTGAGCTTATCCACCAAAATGTAACCCAGCCAATCATCCTTCCAAAAATAAGTATTAGCACCATTATTGATGCAAGAGTAAGAATCAACCACCAAGGGATCAATCTCCTGTTTCACACCGAGCCAAATAGTTGAATTAGCAATATTTTGCTTAGCATAGCTGAAGTGTCTTTGTGGTGACACTATAATATATTGTCACTATATATATGATTGCAGTGACAAACTTAACAATCGTCACAGTCTCACAGACGTATAGTGACATTAAATACCGACGATAATATAATTTATCACTGTTATAATCATTGTGGCGATAATAAATTATTGTAATTATAAATATGTTTATAGTGACAATTTAAAGATTGTCACTGATATATAGTGACAATAAATAATGACAGCAACAAAAGTTGACACTATTATGCTATTTTGTGATATTAATATGTGTTGTCACTATATTCAAAGTTGTAGTGATAAAAATATAATTGTCACTGATATACAGTGACATTAAATATTCGCAACAATATAATTTGTCACTATTACACAGTATTGTCACGATACACAATATTGCCACTATATATATATTTTGTAGTGATAAAAACAAGATCATCACTAACATGTAGTGACAATAAATACTGACAATAATTAAATATGTCACTGCTACACTATTTTGCAACGATATATCGTATCGTCACTACATGCATATTTACAGTGACAACACTTAGTTCGTCACTGACATATAGTGACAATAATTATCGACAACAACAAATTTTGTCACTGATACATTATTTTGTGACAATGATTTTTTTTGTCACTATAAAGTTATTTATAGTGACATAAATACGATCGTCACTCGTATTGTTGCCACTAAAAGCTCTTTTTTTTGTAGTGCTTGCCACCGTGTAATAAATGCCACGCGTAATACTATGTAGTTTAAAATAGAATCCATGTCATCGCCGGTCAAACATAAGAGTGGTCGGAATTTTCACCGGGTGCAAATTGCAACTAAATCAAAAGGTCATGTATTCTGGAGCTATTTTTGAAGGTTATGTGCAATATGCAAATCCGAAAATAGTTGGTGTATTTTCCGGCTATTAACCCTAAAAATAATAATAATTTTAACTGAATATATTTATGCTGAATATTGAAAAAATTAAAAATTAAAGAAAATTCACAACATTAAAAACATATATTATAAAAAGGCAAAAATAATAAGTTAAAAAATAAAAAATAAAAAAATTAAGAAAATAGATTTATTCAAAAAAAGATGAGAGAGGAGAGAGAATTTTTTTAAAAATTTTAATCTTTAAATAAATATAACTTTTAAGAAAATATATCAAATTAAAGCTCTTATCGTGATCTTTAATTTGACATACATATTAAATATATTACAATTAATCGAATTTTAAAATGAAATAAAATAATAAAAAAAAGATAAAGAAAAAAGAAATAAAAAGAAAAAATTTAGTTTACAGATAAACTTTTTTTTTTTTTAGAATTACAAGAGGTATCTATTATCTAATCAAATAAGCAATCGGCACACAAATGAGATCTCTAAACCAGACAAATATGGAAAAATAACTGCATGGTAGAACCACTACCCACACAAAGATGGGAAAACTACACCTCACACTATCCACACAAAGGTGGGAAAACTACCCACACAAAAATGAGAAAATTACACCTCACGCAAACGGGATTGAACTGAAGAGCTATCACAAATGAGGGTGTCTCAGCTTTGCCATTTGAATTAGGCCTCATCGGCATAAACTTTTCATTTTTATTATAACTATAAAATTATCACTTAATTTTAAAATTAATTTTAAATTGGAGTTTTGTTTTTAATATAATATAGATATATGATAGAATCATTAAAGAGGGAAATCATTATTGACTAGTCTCGTAGAATTTGATGCATATGCAGTATGTTAGTTACTATTAAAAGTTGGACGATGAGAATAAATTAATTTCTACTACCAGTAGTTGGATAATTAGAATTTTGCTTCGATATAAATAACGATGGCCTGAAGTGTCAGAAATAATGTTATTCTAACCTTAAAGTCCATATCTTATTAGTATTCGATGAGAAAAAGATAATCAATGCCCATTGAAATCAAACAAAAAACTTTTGATTTTAGTATTCAAATCGAGTAATAGCACTAGGGCTGGAAAAATATACCGAAAACTCGGTATACCGGCCATACCGTACCGTAAAATACCGTAAAATACCGAATTTAAGGTATACCGGTTTTTTTGGTAAGGTATGATACCGTACCGAAGATTTACGGTAAGGTAAAGGTATGAATTTTTCAGATACCGGGGTATACCGGTGTATACCGATACCGCGGTATATACCGAAAAAATCAATAAATACCGTATTAAAGGTATATACCGAAACACGGTATGATACCGTATAACTGGTATACCGAATATTACTATATATACCGGTGATGCGGTATCATACCTTATTCCGGTATACCTTAATATTCAGTATATACCGGTAATAAGGTACAATACCTTATTCTGATATACCGCAGTTGTCCGTATATATTGGTATACCGAAAATCGCGGTATATATCGTATCAAAATCTATAGTTTTAAAATATATAATATATATTTTTATGTTTATATTTTTAAAAGTATTTATAAATTTTATAAAATGATGTATATAATCTATATTATGTGAATATATACAATTGTACATGAATTTATAAATATCATCAAATGATACAAAAACAAATAAAATACAATATATAGTATAAGTGATACAATAAAATAAAATTGTTTATTTTGATATTATAGTATAGTTATAATATATAACTAAAATTATTGTTTTACAATAGATTATACATCTAACTTATAATAGTTACATATATAATAGCATAGTTATAATATTAGTATTATATTATAAATAATATTACGTCTAACATATAAATTATATGTAACTTATAACATCTATATAATTTACTATATATTACATGAATGCATACAAGTATGCGAATATAAATATCATCAAATGATATAAAAGTGAATATAATATAATATAGTATGTAAGTTATATCAATATACTGTGTTATGATATCAATATAAATAATTTATACTATATTAAATTATATAACTTACATACTATATTATATTTTATTCACTTTTATATCATTTGATGATATTTATATTCTCATACTTGTATGCATTCATGTAATATATAGTAAATTATATAGATCATGTTATAAGTTACATATAGTTTATGATTTAATATAATTGAATTATTTATATTGATATTGTAACACAATTATAATATAATATTTGAATTTGCTTTTGTTGAAGTTTAATTGATGAGACTTGAGATGTAGACAATGTTAATTTTGTTATATTTTGTGTAGTATATGAATAATTTTCTTAAACAAATTACATCTAACTTACAACATTAATACAACTTATTATATAATATATGAACATGTAAGTACGAGATTATAGATATAATCAAATAATATAAGTATCTTATAATTATATGATAGTGTTGTTTATATTAATATATATATATATATATATATATATATATATATATATATATATAATAACATAGTTTTATTATCATATTCATGTGACGTGAGTTACATAGTTATATTGTATAGTATATATAATTATGATTATTTTTCTAAACTAAATTATACCCAACTTATAACATAAATATAATTTATTATATAATTTATGAATATATAAGTATGAGACTATAAATATGATAAAATTATATACTTCCATGAGTTATACAATTTGATATAACTATTATGTCATTATTATATTTGTTAAATATTATTCATTATCTAAACATGTTTTAAATAAATAAGTTATCAATTTTTTACCATATTAATTTTTTTCGATTTCGGTAATACCGATTATTTTGGTATACCGTTAAAGTGCGGTATACCGTGAAAGTACGGTATACCGAAATTCGGTAAGGTACACTGAAATAAAGGTACGGTAAAGGTTTTGTATATTCTCCATACCGTACTTAAGGTATACCGTATGTAAAGGTAAGGTAAAGGTATGAATTTTCTCCATACCGGAGGTAAAGATAAGGTATAAGGTATGGTCGATTTAATAAGGTATACCGTACCGTGCCACCCCTAAATAGCACCGAAATATACAAAATTTTATTCAATTTTAATCTATAATATATTTTATTTAGGAGGAAAGAAAATATACATATTGAAATGAGCCATATTTAGAAGTCATGACGGATAATTACCTTTTCAGATCATTATATCATGAGAACTAATTAATATCTAAACTACTAATTTATGGGCAGTCGAATTCACGGGCTACCTCATATGACATAAATGATCTACCACAATATTCTTCTTAGCCTGCTCAAAAACATCTCAAAGATCGCCATTCAATGACTCTCAATGGCACTACAAAAAAAAAAAAAAAAAAAAAGAAGCTGAATTTAGATATGGAATTAGCTACGAATTTAAATCCATAGCTATTCTATGACAGAATTACAACGGATTCGTGACGGATATAATTTATTGAATTTGACAACGGATTTTATGACGGATTTCTGTTGCAACACTTTCGCTACGGATCGAATCCGTCATTAAAATAATAAAAAAATTACTTTTGTTAAAAAAATTTAGCTACGAAATAATCGTAGTTAAATCCGTAGCTAACTTGAAATTTAATTCGTAGCTATGGATTCTATTCGTAGCGAGATATTTGTGACTTATTAGATACTGAATATCTGTAGCAACGCCCGTCACAAAATTAATTGTATTTTTAAATTAAAAGCACAGGCACGGTTCTTCTTATTCACATTTACCCCAATTGCAAACTCTAGCTTTTTCTCACTTTTGAGGCCGCCATCTATCCTCGCCCTCGCCGCGGTTGCTCTTCCGTCTCTCTCACCACCATCAATAGGGTAGAGGTCATGATGTTCACACTGTAATAATATTAATTGTTGCTAGTTTTGTTGAATATGGAGTATGTAAAAGGTCGTAATTAGGTAAACAAAAAATAAAATAAAAAATACAAAATTCCAGCAACTTAGTGACGAATTAGCTACGAATTTTTCTGTAGCTAAATCTAAATCGCCGGTAAAAAAACTCTGATCGCCGGATTCATCTACTGACGGACTAGCTACGGATTTTATCATTTAGCTACGGATATTTCTATAGCCATTTAACTAAAGAATCCCGTAGCTAATTTTGTAGTTGATCGTCAAACGACGATTATGGCGACAAACTATGGCGAAGGAGATTTCCGTAGCTAATGTTAACAACGGATCCTATTTTCGTAGCTAAAAATTTAGCGACGAGCGATTTTCCATCGGACGATGTCCGTTTCCGATCTGTAGTTAAAACTGTTTAGCTCCTGAATTAGTGTTTTTAGCTACGGAAATTTCCATAGCTATTTCCGTCGAATTTTGTAGTGTGGAGCATAAACCAAATCAGAAAACATAACAATCACCCAAAATCATTCTCCAAACAGAAATCAATACCAAGCATCAAAGTATGCAATTCACCCATAAGAACGGTATTAGTGTAACCCACCAAACAACTAACAACAACTATGATCGAACCCTTCACGCACAACAAACCCAACACCAACTCACTTGCCCTCCTTATGCCACACGACATCAACGTCAACCCAGATAGTCCCATCGAAGGTGGGTCCTATAGTACTGTTGAAATCGAAGTTTTATTAAAGAAACAAAAACAAGAAACCTAAAACCCTTGAAAGCACAGGCGCAAACTAAGGGCCGAGCCTCATTAAAACCTCTTTTAGGAAAACCCGAAGGGGAAAAACCTAAAAGAGGAAAAAGAGTGCCCGTCTAGGGAAGGAAGACCAGGAAAACCAATAAGAAAAAAAAATGGTTGGAAGAGCGGAATAGGACAACCTCAGAGGCTCCAGCCGAACCATTTGCCCCTAGGAAGTCCCGGCCCTTCGAACCGTGACCAAACAGAAAACCAGAATAAAGAGAAGCAAAAATCAATAAAAAGCCAAAACAGAGGAAAGCATGGCTGGTAAAACAGCCGATGCCTAAGAGAGCAATCCATAGGAGATCACCGAGGAGAAGCAGGGACCAGCGCACCGGAACCCTGAAAAACTTCTTCCCCGATGCTCCAAACCAACAACCACCAAAAATCAAAAACACCCTAAACCACCATGCGAACAAAAAAACGGGTGAGCAACATCAGCAAAAAGAAAAGGGAGAATCTCCGGTATAGCATGATCCCACCAACCCACTTGATCCATCTTCGAAGCAAGGAATCCGCCACTTGATTGCATTATCTATAAATATGAGATATAATGAAAGAGGACCAAGTTATAAGCTCCCTAACCCGGAACCACCTTGCCTTAAATTTCCAAGGCACTCTATCAGTCTTGCTCGTGACCAAGTTGACAACAAAGGTTGAATCAGATTCAACCCAAATGTGTGTCCAACCCAAAGAGATAGCACGCTCCATCGTCGTGATAAAAGCAAAGATTTCGGCTTCAAAGGCGCTGCCGGCTTGAGCAACCGCGTGAAAGCAACTGAGAACCTCCAGCGAGGCGTTCCGAGCAACACCGCCGCCATGAATAAGACCCTGTCTAAGCCGTCGATCTTGATCTTGATCCAAGGCAACTTAGGAGGTCGCCAAATAACATTATAGTACAAAAGTAATATTTTTTTGGTAGATTGTGTATTTTGTTAATACCTTTAGGTTGTGATATTTTTTAGAATTCATTAAAATGATAGGATAATAAGTTGATATTAATCCTTTAATTTATGAATGGATTAACAAAATTATAGATGAAACTATGGTAGCTAGTATTAATAAATTTGAGGTTAAACTGAAACTAGTCAAAACTAAAAAAAGTTCTACCTTTTATACTTAATCCTAACATATTTTTATATTTAGAAAATAATATATTACATATATATCTAATGTGAGTATTTTATGTGAGCACTGCTCACGTTTAACTCTCGTTATCATTATTTTTTATTTTTTATATTTATTTTTATTCTAATATTTCATAAATTGTTATTGAGATAATTAAATTTTATAATTTATATAAAAATTAAAATCCGACTTGTCCATATTCCTTTTAATTTCAAATAATTAATAAAAATAATAAATATAAAATTAATAATTTGAATAATAATTTATAGTAGAATATTAAAATAAAAATAATTATCTAAAATAAAAAAACAATGCTAACAATTGTTAAAGGGTGAGATTTTTATGTAGCACTTTGAATAAAATAAATAAGTTAAGTATCACACCCCATAAATATATAAGTTTTGTAGCACATTCTTAATGGTCCCCACCACATCTTTGACTTATTTAAAACTTTTTGTTTTCTTTAAACAATAACAAACGTAGCTATAGAATCTTCTATCATTATTAAGATATTATTTTTTGTCTTATTATGTCTCTCTCTCTCCAAAATCGTATTCTGATATGTCTTATTAGGGTTTAGGGTTTCTTTTCTTGCATGTACACGAATCTTGTTTCAAAAGTGCATGAATTTTTTCACCTATTCAGCCGAAAATTGGTCAAAACAAGAATCTTGTTTCAAATCATTCCCACAAAAAAGAATCTTATGCAAATATTGAGAAGACCGTGCACTATACACGGCTCTCTCTCTCTCTCTCTCTCTTCTATTATTCAGCTTCCAAATTCAAAAAAAAAGAGAGACAAAAACCCTAAACACCGTGCACTCCATACACTCCATACACGCCTCTCTCTCTCTCTCTAAGAAACTCACGCCGTGCACTCCATACATGCCTCTCTCTCTAAGAAACTCCAGCCACTATGAGTTCAACGGAATCAGATTACGATGGGGAAGAGGCACAACGAGGAAGGCGCCCGAGTACATCAAGGAGGAGCGAACAATACCCGATGCCGAATCCGGTAAGTAACCGTGGCCTATATATATTTGTCAAAATTTGAGTTTATGTGTTTTGTATTGTTAAATTGTGCACAATAGTTGATTATTAGGTACACGGTTGTAGTATTTGTTAGACAATTATGTTGGTAATTTGCGAAATTTGGAATCTGGAAATTATTTTGAACAACCGTGTACAACCGTGTACGGTTCTTCAGTACACGGTTGTACACGGTTAGACAATTATGTTACACGGTTAGGATTAATTGATGTAATATGCCTTAATTGTGTATTTTTAACGTATAAATGTATTTTTCGTACACGATTTAAACCGTGTACAACCGTACACGGTTTGTTCATCCATACACGGTTGTACACGGTTTCTCTAGAATGGTACACGGTTGATTTTAAATCATGTAATATGCCCTAATTGTGTATTTTAGACGTATAGAGGTATTTTTGGTACACGATTTAACCGTGTACAACCATACACGGTTTGTTCATCCGTACACGGTTATACACGGTTGTATACGGTTGGTCTAGAATCGTACACGATTGATATTTTTTGATACTAATCATCATTTTGAATTATTTTCAGCCTCCGAGGCATGTTTGGTTACGTCCGTACATGCAAGGTTATAACGGACAAATCAATCACTACATCAGGGACAAGACATTGAAGGAAGTGGAGACTTGTCTTATCTATTACCGGTGTTTTGAAGAATTTAAAAGAGGTCCGTTTGGGCATTTACTTAAGTTGAAGAGGCAGGATAGTGCGAATGCCGCACTGCACCATCTTCTTGCACGGGAGTTGTATGACCAAGCATTCGGTCCGTGGGAGAAGTGGTTTCACGTTGATGGACACGACATTCGATTCGGCGCTTTGGAGTATTGTCTGGTGACGGGGTTGTGCTTCGGGCCATCCCCGCAGCGTTTTGATCCTAATGTGGATCACCGTGTTGGGAAGCAGAGTCTATGGCACCGAGTTTTGAAAGGCAAGAAGGTGGAAGTGAAGGATCTGCGCAAGCGGTTCGTTAACCGCAGTATGGGCAATAGTGCCCAGGATTATTTGAGGGTGGACAATATTCTCGTGGCGTATGATCTCATCTTCTGTCGGGATTATAAATACGTGCACGATTGGGTGTGGGCACTGGTAGAGGACGATCAGGCATGGATCGACTTCCCGTGGGGCTCTAACTCATTCCAGATTTTGTGCCATGGGATGAGTGTGTTGAAGAAGCATCCCTCGGAGATTACCGGGAATAGGAGGACGTACCACTTCTATGGGCCCATATGGGCATTACAGATTTGGTCGTACGAGGCCATTCCGAGGTTGGGCTGCGCGTGTGGGGCTCGTGACACGAGCTTCCAGATGCCACGATTGGTCAACTGGACGACTTGGAAGTCGGCTTCTGACTTCGCCCACTTTTTTTATGCTGATGAGGTAATTATTGTTGTTTTTTTTACAGTTTCAATTCTTTTATTATGTTATGATTAACGAATAATGAAAAATGATCGATTCATCTTTGTGTAGGACGAGTGTCACCGGACACTCGAACCGGTCGAGGAGGAGAATAATTCATGGTATTTGCAGACTCTGAGGCTTCCCGACCCTTTTTCTGTACGACACTATCCTGGAGGGAAATATGCCGGCTTGACAGAGCCACTTGTACCGGAACCGCCTCCTTCTGTTAGGCCTCCTCCTGTGCAGAGGAGTAGCTCACGAGCAGAGCCTGTTCCTGTTAGGCCTCCTCCGGGCATTGTGACCTCTACCCTTGCAACGTGAGCATACTTGAGGTCGAGAATTAAGAGGACCCGAATTAGGAGGACCCTCAACTGCTGAACGAACCCTACTCAACTTCGGTCGTCCCGCATGGACCGTGATATCCGGGGGTTTCACAACATAGGCTGATATCTCATCGGGCACATTCCAATACGTAGGATGTGGAACGGGAACAATACGCTCCATATATGTGGCCAACATTATGGATTGTTTGAAATATCTTCCAACAAAATCTGTGACTTGCAGTCCTGCACGCCTAATAAAATGCAAAGATAAAAACATAAATTTACAAAAAATTAATACAATATGCAAAATTTGTAATAAATGAGGTACCTAATAGCGGCACAAGCATGACGACACGGAATGTCATCCAAGTCGAACTGAGCACAACTACAAGTCCGATTCTCGAGATCGACAATGTAGAATGCATGATCATTCTCAACACTAAACATGTGCGTCGTCGTCCCTCGAACAGCCAATTGCCGACCCGCTTCGACAGCCACATGCAACTTTCCCTCTACTACCTCAGTCAACTCATGTGACCTCGATGCAGCCAAGATGCGTCGCCTATCGAACCATTTCTCCATAATGGCTCGATAGGTCTCGATCAATGAAGCAACCGGGAGGCGCCGTGCCCACAACAGTCCACTGTTCATCGTCTCGGCAGCATTCGACGTCATGAAGCTCGTGCGTCGTACAGGGCACTTGGACCTGGCCCATCTCTCCACACCAATAGTGTTGAGGCGTGTGTGCGCGTTGACTTTCAGTAGTTGAAGCGCAGAAAAATTCCTTTGAAAATCGTCTGATCGATAGAAATATGCCGCTGCTTTGAAGACTGCAGCTACATGGTGCCCATAATGCGCGAGATTCTTCTGCAGATGGTAATAGCACAACCCGTGAGGGACGCTCGAGTAGACACACTCCACAGCATTTCTGATGCTCTTGTGCTGATCAGACACAATCAAGAGATCATCCGTCTGACCAAAGCAACTCCGTAGTCGGTGGAAGAACCAAGTCCAAGACTCGTCGTTCTCGATAGGACCAAGCCCAACTGCGAGAGGAAATATTGCTTCGTTCCCATCCTTTGTAACAGCGACGAACAAAATACCGTCGTCCCTTCCCTTCAGATGGGTCCTGTCTACGACGATGACCGGCCTCAAGTAACCCTTCTCAAAGACAGCCACGCTCTGTCCAAGTGCAACAAACATATGATGGAACTTGCCATCATCCTTCATCTCAAGGTCGTATAATGTGCCGGGATTACTCATTCTCAGCATATACAAATACGATGGGAGCATCTGATACGAGTTCCCAAAATCACCATACGTCATCTCAATCGCGATGTTTCTTGCACGGAGAGAAAAGCTGTAATTGATCTCAATACCGAATAAGCGCTGCATCTCTGACATCATCTCCTTCGGCTTCAAAATGACCCCCTCGCCTACCAATTTCCGTGCAAAATATCTTCCAACAACCCTCGCCGGAATCTGTCTCGGGGCAGTGCGATTCAAATCCGTGTGGCAGGTATGATCCATCACCACCTTGATCACTCTCCAGATCGATGCACTCTGAACGGCTCGCAGCATGAACGGACAATCGTTGCCATGCTTGCAAACAAACCACAAACGGGTCGTACTGGAACGATCCACGGCGTACTCCACGTGATTCTCCATATGGTACAGGCCAACAGCGATCGCCAAATCATCCTTCGACCGGAATAGAGCCCCCACTGATAATATCCCGCTCTCCAATACGTTTGAATCCTCCCAACCTAATGCCGGCGCATCGTCAAAATCGAGGACTGGAATCCCCCAGTCACGTGCCTCAAGCTGCTGAACTCCAACACGAGGTTCGACATCGGGCTGATCATCCGATGTGAAATTCTGAGGCCCTGTCTGTCTCCACGCTTCCTGTTCAGTCGACACTGAATCCAATATCTCTCTGCGTCGTATCGCCTCTTCTTCCTCATCCGAAGACTCGGACTCGTCTTCCTCCTCCTGCGACGATGAATCGTCCCTACTTCTTCCAACGTCCGTCTCGATAGGAAACACAGTAGAACGCTGTCCCTCATAATATACCCGCTCCTGATTCTGAGGAACCGGAGCCGCAAATTGTTTGCCCTTCTCGATCACGTAAACAACAGGATATTTCTTCTGCTCGGAAATCAGCCGGTTCAAATCTGAATCGGCCTTCAAAGCCACTTTTATTTTTCGCCCTTCGTCCGTGGTCGATATGTAGAAAAGCATATAAGTGGATCGTCCATCCTCGTTTAATTGATCGTGCACCTCTTGCATCAACTTCGCATGACAAGGCTCTTCCTCAGACACGTACACGACAACCTCGTCGCCGCCTTCATACTCGGATAATTTCCACTGACCACTGTGCCGTATAACGATTGCTTGAAACGACATCTGCTTCAAAACGACAAAAATACAACATTTAAATACACAAACAGGAAACCGTGTACCCCAATACATGAACTGAATATACAATCATGCTAAAACTAACATCAAAATCATATTCAACCCAACCGTGTACAGCAAAATCGACCTCCGTGTAGAACCGTGTACGGGGAAACCCTAACCGTGTACGGCAGAACACTAAGGGTTCAAAAATAAGGTAATTTACGTACAGAGTGTTTTTCGAGGCCGTTTTTTGGTCCAAAACATGTAATAAGTCATATATATAACATAATTATCGAAATAAACAACAAAAAAACACTAAAAATCAAACCGTGTACAACCGTGTACTCAACAACACTAACCGTGTACAGTCGAAATTGAAAAAAAAAATTATTTCACATACCGTATGTAATATAAGCCTTCGGATGAATTTTTTTGAAATTATGAGCAACCGTGTACGAGCCGTGTATGTGTATTGAGAGGATTTTCTTCTTCTTTCTTGTTCATATGTCTGATGAATGAACATTTGGTTGGTATCCTTCATTAACTACCCACCAGCAACCGTGTACGGAGCATTTAATTTCGTGAATTTAAAGTTGTTTCCTTAACAAGTCGTGTATGACTTTGAGTTGGTATAAATGCACCCAACAACCATAAGATATGGTTTTAATACACACATAAAATCACGCCATAAACGTGAATAGAGAGAGAGAGAATCAGATTTTGGTTATTTTTAAATCAGATTTTAACGCCATAAGATATGGTTTTAATAGTTGGTATTAATTTTAACGTGAATAGAGAAAGAGAATCAGATTTTGGTTTTATTTGGTTATTTTTAAATAAAAAATACTCCTATTATGGTTTTAATATGTCACTATCATTCACTTTATTGACTTGTACTTATGTACTTTAGGTCAAATGTGTTACAAAACTTATTTTTTTATGAGCTTTGATACTTAACTTATTTATTTTATCAAAAATGCTACTATTATGTATTGTCACATTGTTAAACCTGAAGAATGTTCGTATAATGGGCTACATTTTATGTAGTATAGCGTTTTTAATCATAAAATAAGTTTGTTGTCGTCATATTTTATGATTTAAGAAAAGGCAAGGAAAAGAAAAAAGTACTACTAGTTAGTTATGAACAGTTAATAGAGAATGCAATTACCAAAGCGTAAACGTGCAGCAAGTCTGCAAATATGCAGCGGCTGTTATGAAAAAAGTCTCGAGCTTTAAATATTTAATTACCACTTGCAAATTGCAATTGCCAACTTGCTTATACACTTTCCCATAATATTTACGCCCAACTTGCACATTGACTGGTGGGTCCCACAGGCCGCCCTTGCAATAAATAAAATAAGGGCTTTATAGGTATAATGTTATATCACGAGGGTTTCTACTAGTATATTTTTAGTCAAGCTTGATATTTTGCAATTCAAATTTCAATATAATCGTTTTCCTTTGACCAGGAAGCTCGTAACGGGTAATTATGCTAAGAAAAATAGCAAAATTCAGTTCAATTTGTAGTATTTCTTTCGTCTCAATATTGATAGTTCATATTTTTTATTAGATTATTCCAAATATAATAGTATGTTTCCTTTCTAGATTACAATTAAAATTTAATTAACTTATACATATTTAGAACTAAATTCTAATCTATCTCTTATTTCAACTTTCATATTTAGGGATTTACGTGTATTCTACAAGAGAGAAAATACAGGTAAAAGGAGAGTTGGAGGTATTAAAGTGTCCCACATTGGATTGGAGATAGTGGCATGAGCCACTTTATATGGTGAGGCAACCCTCTCCCTTACAAGGCCTTTTAAGGGAGGAATGAGCCTAATATCCATTTCTAACATGGTATCAGAGCCAACTCAATCCAATGATGGGCCCCCCAATATCGTTGTCAACAGTAACGATACTACATTAATTCTCTAGGGTCAGTGTCTTTAGTATTTGATGTGTTTATCTGATTTTATTTGCTTAGTGTTGGATTTTATTTTTATTGTCCACCATATTTGTGTTTGCCTAAATATTGTTTGAGATTTATCAAGAGTACTAAGAGTGTTTTCGCTTCGCAGTCCTTGTGGATACGATACTCTACTTGTTGTTTAATGCTACAATATACTGTGCTAATTGCAGTGTTTATTTCTATTAAATTAGTGATCAGAGAAAATTCAAAAAGAAAGGGGGTTCTGCATTTTTTGTTGATAATTATTTAATATCAATTAAAAATAACAATAAATATGTGAGTCACACATCTTTTTCCTACTTTTACTACTTTTAGGGCGGGGGAAGTAATAAATTAGTTAATATATTAATTAACCATATCATTAAACACGAGCAAAAATTGTTACCTTATCAAATCATCTATCTAGGTGTTGGTCCAGGAGCGTGTATGTTGGGGGGAGGGGAGAAAGCGCAATTTCGCTCTTTTTTAAAATTTGAATGTTCTAAAGATATACAGATGATCAGTTATCTACTTTGCTGATTACTCGTCCGCAAGTCAGTTAGACTAGGAACTGAAGCATGTCCAAAATATATAGTGAAAAAGGGCATTAAAGTAACTATCCAATAGGTCAAAAACGAATCAACCAAAATTTACTCTCATTTACAGATTTTAGAGCATCAAATCTCCCTTCCTCTTCCGCCACAGCCGCCACCACTGCACATCCTTTCTTCCCTCTTGCAAAACCGCCAGTGGCCATCAAGATCGTCGTTGTCATCACGATTCTCACCATCAACAACCCCATCTCCCTCTCTATTCCAACGGCGAGCGGCGAGAATCGCGCTGCCCCCTTCTTCTTCCGCCGCCGTGACTTACTACAACCCACCACCTCTAATTCTCCTTGATTCGCTCTCTCTCTCTCTCTCTCTCTCTCTCTCTCTCCCCCATCCCCCCCGAATTACAGATCGAACAACCAAGATCTCGAAACATCACTGCCGTGTCCCAAACCTCCGACCGGACTACTCGCCGGAGCCCCCAACCAGCCATGCCATCACTACGTCCTCATTCGATTTCCTTAGTCTGTAGCTCGCTCGACTCTTCCCCCATCAACACACGCCCTAAAATTTCAGATTTGGGATTTTGGAATTTTGGGAAAATCCTCTTCCATGAAGGAGATCAATTGCAGAATCAATTGCCTTATTCTAATCTTAATCGGCGAGTCCTTTTCCATGGAATTTTGGGGAATTAGTTGCAAAATGTGATCAATTGAAGAAAGGGAAACGGTAGGTAAATGTCAACTCATAATATATTCTTTTTTACGGAAAATTTGAATATATTCTGTTCATTTAGAAATTATGTTATGTTCGTTAAAAAATTATACCTCGTTCATTGAAAAATTATGATTATTTATCACGTATTATATATATATATATATAGGGTTGGGTTCCGGTAGTATCCAAGCTTATAATAAATCCGTAGATCCAAATCTAGACCACACATTTATGACATGTAGCGCATCAAGATGGTGACACGTGGCAAGGCATTTCAAGGCAAAATCTGGAGAGGGGTAAAATTGGAATGTAATTTTCGAAATTAAAAAAAAAATTAGATTTTCTCAAAATAGGTATATTTTAGATGCATAAAGTTTCATACGAGAATGCATGAACTTTCATATAAAAATGCATAAAGTTTCATATAAAAATGCATAAGATTTCACCCCACCCCAACCCCACCCCCCACACCCCTGAACCCCACCCCACCCTTGAACCCCACCCCCACCCACCTCTTACCCCCCACCCCCCCCCCTAAATTTTTTTTTATTTTTTTAAAAACTGATTTTCCGACCACTGACCCACCCCTACCCCTTTTCTGACCACTGACCCCCCACCCACCCACCCACCCCACCCCAAAAAAAAAATTGAAAAATTGATTTTTACATGCATAAAAAAATTACATGTTTTACATACATATACTTTCACACAGAAATGCATATACTTTCACACAAAAATGCATTACATTTTTTGAAAAAATATAATTTTTTTTGGTGGGGGGTGGGGGGTGGGGGGTAGGGGTGGGTCAGTGGTCAGAAAATCAGTTTTTAAAAAAATAAAAAAAATTTGGGGGGGTGGGTGGGGGGTGGGTGGGTCAGCGGCTCAACAATCAGAAAATCAGTTTTGAAAAAAAAAAAAATTGGGGGGCGGGGGGTGGGGGTTGGGTGGGGGGGTCAGTGGTCAGAAAATCAGTTTTTTTAAAAAAAAAAAAAAATTGGGTGGGGGGTGGGGTGGCGAAAATACCAGATTTATTAAAATGAAATGCATTTTTTGTATAACTTAATGCATTTTTATGTAAAATCTTTATGCACTTTTGTTTGATTTTATATGCATATATGTGAAACATGACTATTTTGGGGGGTGGTAATGGGGAGGGTTGGGGGGTGGGGTGGTGTGGGGTGGGGTGTTGAAAATACCAAAACTGTAAAAATTAAATGCATTTTTCTGTTCAAAGTTATGCATTTCATGTGAAAACTTTATGCATCTTCGTGTGAAACTATATGCATCTAAAATATATCTATTTTAAGAAAATCTAAAAAAAATATAGTATTTTTTTAATTATTAAATCCGAAAATTACATTCCAATTTTACCCCTCTCCATATTTTACCTTGAAATGCTTGGAAACTCCTTGCCATGTGTCACCATCTTGATGCGCCACATGTCATAAATGTGTGGTCAAGATTTGGACTTACGGATCTATTATAAGCATTGGATACTACATGATCTCATTCATATATATATATATATATATAGGGTGTGGTTCTAGAGAGAACTACATTATTTGTGAGAACGAGAGAACCATCAAATCTAATGCATCCACTGTAAAAATTAATGCATTCGATGTTAAAATTAATGCACTAAAAAAATTTAAAAAAAATGCTCCCTTCAGGATTCGAACCCAGGATCTGCATTCATCCAACAAGATGATGCATCCATCGTAGATCTTGATGATCGAATGGCTGAAAATAGTTCTCCGGACTTCTTTTATTTATGGTTCTTTCTTGAACCTCTCCCTGTATATATATATATATATATATATATATATATATATATATATATAAAGAGAGAGAGAGAGAGAGAGAGAGAGAGAGAGGTGGTCTCCTATACCCGGGTGTACGTTGTACCCGACCCGGATCTTTACCCAATTGGATTATCCTAACTCATTTTTTCTTGAAATGACACTAACACTAGCACGATCTTGGAATGACACTAACACTATTTTGTTTTACAAATGATACTATTTCGAAAATAAAACTAACACTATTTGGATTTACAAATGACACTAACATTATATTGAAATGACACTAACACTATATCGAAATGACACTAACACTTGACATTCAGGTAGGATAGTCCAGTTGGGTTAGATCCAAATCAGGATTCGGGTCGGGTACGACCCGGGTGTACCATACATCCGGGTGTACATGAGATATATATATATATATATATATATATATATATATATATTCCCGAATAATATTATTGATATCTGATTCAGAATTGTAAAAATATTTAACATAAAACATTTCGAACAAGCATTAAAAAATTACGAACATCTAAATAAATATTCCAATTATTCTTGTTGACATAAAATATTTAACATAAAATATTTCGAACAAGCGTAAAAAAAAATTATAAACATCTAAGATAAAATATTCGAATTTTTTGTACTGACATAAAATGTTTAATATAAAACTTTTCGAACAAACCTAACAAAATTACGAACATCTAAATAAACAAAACATCAATAGTAATTATGTATAAAAAATAAACAAAATAAAGGAAAAACAAGAAGCATAATTATGTACACTGCAATATGGATAAAACTATATTTTAGGGATTCGCTACATCTTACCAAATATAAAATCGACTTAATCTCATTTAATTGTAGAATTACATCTTTGATCTTTCGAATTAAAATACATAAATAATTCCTTAATTATTTCAGCCCTTAGATGAATTAAAATAAAGGCCCTAGATCCATTCCATATTCTCTACATATTTGTCATTCTCTCTCTCTCTCTCTATATATATATATAGTGTGGTTCTATTGAGAATGCTAAATGCGTTGAATATTGAAAATAATGAATAATTAATAAATTCTTCGAATAATCCAATAAAACTGACGAACAAGCGCATTTATTTAATATGGTGAAAATTCCGCTCTTCCATGATTCAAACCCATACTAAAATGTTTGTTCATAAAAATTATTGACTTGTTCGAGAGACACACATTCTCAATTCTCAACACATTTAACATTCTCTACAGAATCGTTCTCTCTCTCTCTCTCTCTCTCTCTCTCTCTCTCTCTCTCTATATATATATATATATATATATATATATATATATATATAGATACAATGATATCGGTTAAAAAACTACCGAAAATAAAGAGATTTGTTTTGGATTGAGCCTTAAACATAATTGATTGCATAATTAAATAAGTTAATGACATAACTGACGGAAATGATCTAAACCGCTAGATCTAATAAATCCAAAGGCTTAGATTAATTCTTTATTCTCAAAATATATGTGATTCTCTATGGATCCATTCTCTCTCTCTCTCTCTCTATATATATATATATATATATATATATATATATATATATATATAACGATCAATATCTTCAATAAATGTAAATAAATTGCTCAATAAAACGTAACTAAAAATATACTCTATCCGTCCCAAGTTTTAGTATCCATATTTTCATTTTAGTCTGTTCCACATTTTTGTATCCATTTATATATTTTTAGTAAAAGTAGGTGAGATCCTTATTCCACTTTAATTAATGACACTAACATAAAATATGAGACCCTTATTCTACTCACAACACACTCAATCACTTTATTAAAATATGTACCACTCTCAAATAGATACTAAAAACTGGGACGAATGGTGTATTAAAATATTGATATTGATAAAATTTATGATTATACATCGACTTATAATATATATTTATTTATTTATGGTTCAATTGTGGATATTGGAGATAAAACGAATGGTGGTCGTAATAATGATTATGCATCTATCTATCTACTTGAGGTCATATTGCTTAAATAGACAGAATATCTAATATAGGTATCATTTCAATTACTTACATGTCCTAGTCGAACAATATATATATATATATTTTTTTGATCGGGAAAAGAACAATAGTATAAATTAGCAAAAAGGAGCCGGCACCAGAGATGCCCACACCCAAAACAATTTACAATAACACACTCCACCGAAGGAGCGAAAGGTGTCCCTCACCACCAAAATAGGACAAAAGGGAAGATCTAGACAAACTATATTTTCGCATCTAAAAACCAACTCCTGAAGTCCCTTGGGTTCGGCTGCTTGGAAAAAACCGAGACCCAACCCCACGTTCTTGTTTTGATTTCTGCCAGAACTTTTTCATCCTTCCATTCTTCCTGTTGAAACTTGCACACATTTCTCCACTTCCACACGCACCAGACAAAGCAGAGCCAGATAGTATTCAAGAGATAAGTATCCTGCTTTTTCCCCAAGTTCCTGAAAGCCTCCATATGATCCTTTGCTCTGTTTGGAAGTACCGATTGTTTTCCAACCCATTTGAGGATTGCGTACCAGAGGTTTGAGGTCAATTTACATGAGAAGAACACATGATCTGAGGTTTCGATCTCTTCCTTACAAAGAATGCAGGTGGCATCATCATTGGAATTTATCACTTTGCGTCTTTGTAGATTATCGCACGTTGCCATCCTTCCCTTCAATATTCTCCATGCTGTTGTTTTGGCCTTGAGCGGCACTTGTGCTTTCCAGACTGTTAAAAAATCCGCCTCTTGACCTCCGCAACTGTTATTTCCTGCTGCCAAACTAAGCGCCTTGTACGCCGACTTAACCGTGAATTTGCCGTTCGGCTCCAAGCTCCATCTCCATCCGTCTGGTTTACCTGCCGAGACAACAACACTTTGAAGTATAGACTCAAGATTAGACAGGTTATCCAAATCCCTACCCCTGAGCTCCCTTGTCCAATTCAAATTCCAACTCCAATGCCCCTCCACCCACTCTCCCATATCTTTGATAAGTCCACCTTGCGATCTACTAAGTCTGAACAACCTTGGGAACCCCTCTCTCAGACTCTGTCCCCCAGTCCAGACGTGGTGCCAGAACAGGAAGCCGTCCCCCTCCCCAATCTGGGTAGTCAAACTATCTCTCAACCATTTCCCATTTTCTCCCCGACTCAAATCCAGCACCCTCTTCCACCAGCCCGGTCTTAAGGATTTATTATCTTGTAATTTAAATCCATTCTCATCCCAAGACACGTTTCCCCAGCACTCTCTAACCACCCTTGCCCAAAGAGATTCATGCTCCGAGAGGAAGCGCCACAGCCATTTGGACATAAAGGCCTTATTGGACCACCCAAGATCTTTGATGCCAAGTCCCCCAAGACCAACCTCCCTACAGAGGACCTCCCACTTGACCCAATGGATCTTTCTGACCTCTGGATCCACTCCCTCCCCCCAAAGGAATTTTGCCAAAAGAGATCGGATTTGAGACATCACACTTTTATTCATCAAGTTAAAGGACAGGTGATAAATTGGGATAGACGTCAGGACTGAACGGATAAGGGTGAGTCTCCCTGCAAATGAGATTTTTCTATTTTTCCACCTTTCAATTTTACTTCTAACCTTTTCCACCACAAATCTCCAATCTGCCGAACGAGAAAAGTAAGCTCCGATCTTCACTCCGAGATACTTAACTGGTGCACACCCCGACTGGCAATCGAGAATTCTTGCCATACTGTTACTGATATTCTCATCAATTCCGATTCCTACCAGCTGACTTTTGTCGAAGTTTACTTTTAATCCCGACAGAGACTCAAACAATTTAAGAATGCTTTTGAAAGCCCAAGCGTTTTCAATCTTTCCAGTTGCAACAAACACCGTGTCATCGGCATACTGCAGGTGAGAGATACAAGTATCACCATCACCAACAGTAGCCGGCTCCAGTAGCCTGTTGGAAACAGCCCTCTCAACCAGCAAGTGAAGCCCTTCGGCTACAATAAGGAAGAGAAAGGGGGAAAGGGGGTCACCTTGACGAAGGCCTCTTTCGAGTAGGAACTCTCCAGAGGGACCGCCGTTCACCAAAACGTTTGCCGTAGCCGAGCTAATACAGCTCGCGATCCACCTTCTCCATCGCGAGCTAAAATTCATCTTTTCGAGCATTAAATCTAGAAAATCCCAATCAACGGAGTCGTAAGCTTTAGCAAAGTCTATTTTGAACAACGAGATACCCCTCTTCCTCCTCTTTGCATCTGCAAGGACTTCATTAAGGACCACCACCCCATCAAGAATGTATCGCCCCTCAACAAAGGCACTTTGACAGTCTGAAATAATGTTTGGCATTACTCTTCTCAATCTAGTTGCGAGCACTTTTGCGATGACTTTGTAGAGACAGTTAATTAGGGATATTGGGCGAAAATCTTTCAGGTGTACCGCTCCTTCTTTCTTCGGAATAAGAGTGATGAAAGACGGATTACTTCCTCTAACCAGACTTCCATGAATGTGAAACTCTTTCAAAGCACCCACAAGGTCTTCCTTAATAATCCCCCAGCATGTCTTCAGAAAATTGAAATTGAATCCGTCGGGTCCCGGACTCTTCCCCCCGTCGCAGTTCCACACAGCACTCTTGACTTCGTCCTCCGTAAACGGCAAGTCAAGCCAATCCTTGAGTTCGTGTGGAATTCTTTTTAGAACAAAATCATTAGGAAGACAAGGCTTGACTCGCGATCTGCTTCGAAATTGTGATTGGAAGTGAGTTTTGGCCAATCTTTTAACCTCTGACGGCTCTTCGATCCACCGGTTATTATCCCAAAGACCAACCATCTCGTTCTTACTTCTCCTTCCGTTAATCACCTTGTGAAAAAAGCTGCTATTAATATCTCCATCAACAAGCCAGCGAGTTCTTGATTTTTGGGCAAGAAGGCTGTCCCTGTTCTTCAATTGAATGATCAAATTAGCTGTATCTTCATTCCTGCAGATGAGCTCTCCTTCTTCTAACCCGAGAGTATCGTCAATGACATCCCACTTTTGAATATCTTGCTTAAGCTTTGTGATATTCGCCTCAATTGAGCCGAAAGATGATTGGTTCCACTTCTTGAGGTCAATCTTCAATCTCTTCAACTTTTCTTTAAACACAAAAATTTTCCACCCCGAAATACCAGGCCTTTCCCACGATTCCTTCACCATCTTCTGAAAGTCGTTATGACTGATCCAGGCATTTAAAAATCTGAACGGTTTAGGACCCCAATCAATCGTCTTTGTTTCCAAAACCAAAGGGCAGTGGTCGGATACTGTCCGTTGCAGGCCAATCACTCTTGATTGCGTCCATGTCTCCAGCCATTTTCCATTCACAAGAAAACGATCCAATTTTGATTTACAATGCCCATTTGGTTGATACCAAGTAAATGATCTTCCTTGTAGCCTAACATCCACCAAATCATTCACCTTAATGAAACAATCGAAAGCTACAACATCTCTTGGTTCAAATTGCGTTCCCCTACCCACTCTTTCAGATTCATGTCGAATAGAATTAAAATCCCCAGCCACACAAACACAAGAATCACGATACTGATTAATAACCATGCCAAGACAGTCCCAAAGAACCTTTCTTTCGCTCAGACTTTGGGGCGCATAAACGTTAATCAGACAACCATGAAGATTAGAAGAAAGCCACTTACCATTCACAATAAGGGCGCCCGGGACATCCCAAGTACTCGAACAAGAGAAAAATTCTGAATTCCAGATGGTCAAAATTCCACCAGATCTTCCCTCTGCTTTTCGGCTTGCAAACCCAAAATTTTCAGAGCCCCAAAGGCCTCTCAGATCGCCTTCACTGAGCTTTTCCATCTTTGTTTCTTGAACAAAACAGCAGTCAATTTCCTGTTTCTGTATGATCTCCCTCAGTTCTCTCTTTTTGATTCTACTCCCAAGCCCTCTAATATTATAAGAAATCATCTTCATGGGGAACTCTGTTCAGCAATCTCCTCGCCCTTCTTAGAATCTGACTCTTCCAGCAAATGTTTGGCCATCTCTGCATCCTCAAGGTGACTATGCAACCCAATTTTTTTCCCAAACTCCCAAATTTTAAGGCCTTCATCAGGGGCTTGATTCGGCGTAGAGAGATTAACCCTTCCCGTTTCTTGAATCTCCAGGATCGTGGATCTTCTCCTATCCGCGCTCGAAGTTTCCCCAGAAATTGTGTTCCTCGTTTCTGACGTCCTTCTTGCAATGGTGAGCTGAGTTTTGTGGGAAGTTTTCTTATTTCTTTGGTGGAGAAAACGGTGGAGCCCCAGCTTTAGAGGAACATCAGCCCCCTTTTTTCGCCTAGAATGGTTGAACCTTTCCCCCAAAATTTTATTGTTTTCTTTAGCTAGAGCTTCAGTGGGTCTTCTGCTGCCAGGAGGAAAGCAAAAAGATGACTCTAACCGCGGGCCCTCTTCTGTTTGACTTTTGGGAGTAGATGGGGCCGATTGTGATACCCAATCACGCTGGGGTCCTTCCTCTTCATACCCAACGGACCCATTGGGCTTGTTATGACACGGATAGGAAGTATTGGGCTGGAAAGCCTCTGATGGGCCAAGTGGAGAATTAATTTTGTGGCCAGAAAAACTTCCGTCCCTTCTCATGTCAATTTCGAGTGGGGCCCTCCTCGGGGATATCCTCTAGGTCTGCGCCTTTCGGCGGAAACGAAGAAGTTTCTGCTCCTTTCGGCGAGAACGAAGAATTTTCTGGTTTTTGGATTGACTTCGACTCAGAGACGTTGTCCTGTTCATCTCCGATCTGAGCCTTCGTCGGAAAAACATGATCGACGTCCTCTACATCCTCCGGCGAACTTTCATCAGAACAATCCGAGTTAACCTCTGAAAAAAGAGTGTCGCCCTCAGCCATAAGATCCACCGATTCTTCAATTCTAATCTTAAATTGGGCTCCTGCTATTCTACATTCAACCACTCTATTTAGCGTCTCCAGTCCGGTAGACATTTGGATCCATGCCACATCCAATCGACTTCTAGAAGTAGTTTTTTCATGAACTTTCAAGACCATTCCCATCCGAGCTCCCACGTATTCAAAGAATCTGGGATTCCATGCTTGCAACGGGACACCAATCCATTTCGTCCAAACTGTTCTTTGTGAGCAGACGTCGACATACGACCACGGTCGGATCCACTCGAACCAAAATTTTGACCATTCGTCAAACTCCGACAGGAGATTTTCACCTGGTTTTTATTTAAACTTTGTAAAAGAACCAAGTTTCCTCCCCACGTTGAGACTTTGAGGATTTCAGCACATTCACTGTTAATCTCATCTTCGAACTCGTCCCATTCAAATTCCGGTTTAACATAACCTGTGAAAGAGTTCCTCACCCATTCCATCTCCTCCTCATTTGGCTGAAATCCAAGCATTTCATCAGCCGGAAGATCATCGTTTTTGTTGGTCGTCCCTCCAAGAGCTTCTACAAAGGTTTTACCTTTTTCCCTTTTGTTATCTGGAACTTGAATCGTAAACCTCCTTCCTCCGTTGACAGTGGCTCGTAGGTTGGAGTTGCCTCTTCTAACTCCGCTATCAGTGCGAGTCCCAGTATTACTGTCTTCTCTTTGTTGTCTTTCAAATCTGGGAAAATAAGCTCTGAGTTTAAAGCTCCCGAACCAGATATTATTCATCTCTCTCAGAAGCGCTTCTCTATCCGAACATTCTTCAAACCGAACGAACCCGAAAGGCTTTCCTTTGATGTCTCGTTTCTGTGGGCGGAAAATGTCACTGACTTTCCCTATAGCTTTGAATCGTCTCTCCAGCGTTTGGAACCAGGTTCCCTCGGGGAAATTATTGAAGAAAAAAGTGACTCCAACGTCATTGTTTTCTGCTCCAATCCGGTGATCAACTTGCTCGGAAGTGGGGAAAACCCTAGATATGGGTTGTTTTGATTGCCTCACCGGGGGACTCTGGGAACGGTTTGGACCAACCCTTCTTCTTCTCACCACTCTCCATTCGCCGCCGGCCTCCATTAAAAAAACTGTCGAACAAATATAATAAAAATTACATTTTTTAATATCTACTTTTAAGAAATAATGTGTTCGATGCATCACAAAGACACTAAACTAGTAAAGTAGTAAAAGCAAGACATCTAGGTGGATCCACTCCTCAAGTTTAATTAAATCATATTATGATCCACACAATAAAAATCATTTGTACGTTCGGATCAAAATATGGCTTTCAAATTAAGTTATATATGAATTAGTCTCGTCTTGTCTGGTGAGGAATTCAATTTTATTTTATTTTAATTACGGATTACGCATCGTACCGGCTACAAGTAAATCATTTCAAGTGGTTTCAATATGATTTTCTTGGTATATATATAGTGTTAGAGTGTGGTAAGTAACTAAAGATAACTAAAGAACAAGTATAACAATGGACACTATTCTAATTGCATGGTGGTGTTAATCTCAAACTCATTTTAGTCTTAGGAAAGAAATTCACTATTTTAATATTATAGTATGAGTTTTGAAAAAAAGTTGGTTAAAATTTGATACTTCATTAAAAAACGTGCGTATACAATAATGAATACGTTCTGTTTATATTTCTCTTCAAACATTTTCCACAACGTGCAACATATTTTTGACCTAAAAAAGACAAAAATAAAATAAAATGTAATACCCGATGAAGCCAAACAAATAGAAAGGGTTGGTCAAATGAAAATCCCACAATTCAAACTACGCCTACTATTTGTTAGAACATAATTAACATGATTTCAGCATTTCTGTCTCTCAAGCTGCAAAATTGCGGAAAATTGTATTCTTTGTCTACATTTAACCCTCCACGCCCCCTATTATTATTTCCCATGCTAATATTATGTTTCTTCTTTCACCAACCTAAAACTTCTCAATTTTGAAACTCTTCTAATTAAGTTTTTTTTCTTTTTAAGACTGTTAAAAGAAAAAGAATAAATAATTCTATACCTACAAGCCAACTTTTCAATCTCGCGCGTTTTGTCCAAATAAATCATATGATGCGGCATATTAATTGGACAAACACGACATCATTTTAATTTTATAAAAATTAGAAATAAAATAGAAAAGCGTCTTATCACTCATTTTTATAGATTTATAATAAAAACATGCAATTTGTGTGGAATTTGGAACGGGGAAGACGCTTCTTTGGAAGATTGAATGTTGAAATGTGTAATGCACTTATAGATTTATATGCTAAATTAGGGTTTGTCTGTGATGTGTTTACTGAAATGCCGAGAGAGATTTGATTTCGTGGGTGGTTTGGGGGCATGTTAAGAGCGTTTTCCTTGTTCGGGAAAATGCATGAGGAACGAAGGCGTCGACGGAGCATCGGTTAGTTGCTTCTTATTAACATGTAATGGCAAATTCAAACTTGATGTATATTCACACTTTCAATATATTAAATGTCAGTAAATGATATTATTATTCTTATATGTAAATTACACTTTCAATATATGTAAATGATATTTTCTCCGTCCCACGAAGCTTGAGTAGCTTTCCTTTTCGGGTTGTCCCACGAAGCTTGAACAGTTTTTTTATATGACAAAAAATTTACCCTTTATTCACCTTTCACTTTTTCAACACACAAAATACCAACTTCTTATAACCCGTGCCGAAAAGAAGTTGCTCAAGCTTCGTGGGACGGAGAGAGTACTATTCTTATAGAGTATTTTTAAATGACACTATTTGCCTTAGTAAAATTATACTAATTTTATACGTAAATGACACTTTAATCACAGTAAATGACATTTTTATTTATGATAAATAATACTCAATATACTATTGGTTTATTTTTTTAATTTAATTAACAATAAATACATTTTTTGTATTATAAATGACACTTTTAATACACACAAATGACACTTTAAATGCATGTAAATAATACTTTTGAATAGACAATAAATAATACTTTGCAAATGATCCATTACAAATGACACGTTTAATAAAATAAAATGATACTTTTAATGTATGCAAATGATATTTTCTTAAATGATACTCCCTCCGTCCCAACTTGATTCATATTCATTTTTGAGTCGTCCCAACTAATTTGATACATTTCTTTATATAATTTTTTTTTACTTTATTTACTTTTTCATTTATCATATATAAAATACCAAAATACTAATTTCTTAAATTTCATCCCCAATATATTAATCCCAAGTTAGCCGAAGAGAGTATATCGTATAAAATCAAAGTAAACTCTCCCTCCTTAATGCGTTATAATTAAGGCAAAGTTTAATGGGTTTGTATAAGCAGCTAGCCGTAAAGAAAAATCCAAGTCAATGTATGTAATAATAAATCTAATATCCATCTAAAACAGGAATGTTGAGAATTGAGCATTGGTTGGGGCTATAAATAGGTAATTATACGATCTTGGACGCCCTAAAATATGAATATGAGTTGCCAAAAATACCCAAAGCATAGCGCTAGATGGAGGTGGGGGCGGAGGGTTAAAAGAGGAAATTCACGTACCTGAGGTTGGCGATGGAGCATGCATCCATTTCAACCACGACCAACGACAAATACGCAGCCGCCCGTCAAAATCAAACGCCCCACTTTTAATAATACTACTCCCTCCGTCCGCCAAAAGTATTCCACAATTACTATATTTGGTGTCCGCAAAAAGTATTCCACTTTCCTTTTTAAGCCATGGTCCCACCATCCACCTTTATATTTTATCCTTACAAACACTCTTTATTTACAAAAAACCCACCACAAATTCAATCTCAACCACACATCTCATAAAGTGGTGGGGCCCTTTCTCCACTACATCAACATCATCACACATTTTATTAAACTCCGTGCCCGGCCAAAGTGGAATACTTTTGGCGGACGGAGGGAGTATTATATTATTAATAATAAAAAGAAATATTTGTGAAATGTGTGAGAGATTTGAATCGCAATCAAAGCATGTGAGCTTAGCGGTGAGCAGCGGCGCAGGAGTCTGTTTCGCGGAATCTGGGTCGCTCTTTGTGATTCTCGGCGGGCCCCATTTACCTTTCAACTAACAAATTCTCATTTTATTTGAATACATAAATTAAAGAAAAATATTTAGAATGTAAAATCAACATGAATTATTTATAAGGAGGAAGTATAATATAAGTTATTTTATAATATAGATTAAGTGATGATAGTTATTTAAGATGTAAAATAAATTGAACACAAGAATTACGAAGAATTCAGAGTCTAAGAACATTCATATCGGTTGAGTCAATACTTGACTCATCATATTTGAGGTCCACTTATGAGTCAAGTGTTGCATTGAGTTGATTTATATGGATTAGTTTTGGTGTGTTCTTAATGTTTTAGGCATTTTTATGTAATTTTGTATTCCCTACGTCCATGAAATGAGAACCCATATTCATTTTTTGTCTGTCCATGAAATAAATATCCATTTCCCTTTTTATCAACTCCGTACAATCAATAATTAATAATCTCAAAAAGTGAGACCTTTATTACACTAATATATCACACTCAATACATTTCTTAAAATTCGTGCCGTCTCTAAATAGGTACTCATGTCATGGATGGAGGGTGTATTAAATAATGAAAATTCTGACAAAGCGATTCATGAATTTATTGTCGGATTGTGTATAGCGCTAGCGACTCATGATTTTATTGCCAAATTGTGTATGGCGAGTGAGATATAAGTGAAACTATTTTCAAGCTGAGAGTTTTTGAATTCAAAATACTATATGGTAAGGATTTTTTTATTTTTTATTTTAGAGAAAGATGGAAATCTAAATTACGATTAACTCAATACTATTAAATAAGTAATACTTTTCAATTTATCTTTAGCTGCAATTGAAAAAGATATAGATAGAGTTTATGGCAATATATGTATACAATAGTATAATATATAGAAGGTAAAAAACTTATGAATCGAAAAATGAATCTACGTAGCACAATAGAGGCGGCCAAACGGGGAAGCAAAGAGGCAATCTTTGATGGGGGCAACTTCAATTAGCAACATTCACTTAGATTTTTTGACATGATATTTTTTTGCCTCCAATAGTCATCTTCGAGTGAGATTGGCTTATTTAGGGCAGTTGCAAGGTGTGGATCACTTTCAAAATTTAGGGGCCAATATCTCGAGAAAAAAAATCATGAACATTGATTGGTACCAATAAAATGTTTGCATGCACATATCGAAGGCGAAGGTTCCTTTCTCAAAAATGAACAAAATGTCATGTAGCTTGTAAACACACTATAATTGCGGCTATTCACGTTTCTTGCTAAAGAAAAGTATTGTTTTGTTTGCTTGTACCTAATTAGCTAAATGATTTGATGATTGAGTTAATATATATATTAAAATATTTATTTTCATATTATAAAGATTTAGAATATCACAAAAGATAATAAATAAAAAAAACAGTCATTTTTTGGCATAAAGTATTATTTTGCCCTTAATTTACATGAATTAGCCTTAATTCACGACTAAGAAGGTTTTATAAATACAAATTATAGGTAAAATATGATCAATTCACGACTAAAAAGTTTCGTGGTTGTGAATTATAGGCAAAATAAAATGAATTCATGACTAAAAATAAAGTATTTTGGTCGTGATTATAAGTAAAATACACTAAGAAGTTTTGTGGTTATAAAGTATAAGCAAACTATGATCAATTTATGATGAAGAAAATCAATTCATGACTAAAGCTTCATAGTTGCAAGAGTGACTATTTTGTTTAATTTTATTGGCTATGATTTAATCTTTACAATAATATAATGACTATTGTAATAGTTCACTCTTGATAAGTTGTTAGGCTATTTATGATTTCATTGTGAGATATCAGTCTTTGAAATAACAACTTTATATCATCTTTTAATAATATATGAATTTTATATAAACTAAAATTACTCAAAATATCTATATAACCTTTTTTTAAGGCGAAAACAGGAAAATATATTAACTCATATCCAAATGAATCAAATCATGGAGCCAACTCAGAAAATCTGACTCTTAGATTTTTACATCAGCACAAGAAATAGCGAAATTCGCTAAAGAATGAGCTACACAATTAACTTCTTTACGAACATGTCAAAAATCTAACACACTGGCCTCCTTGGCGTAGGAGAACGCCGAATACAGATCATCACGCAAGGCTTCTGGGCTCACCCGGTTGTCGTGGACTACATGAACCGCAAGAAGGGAGTCCGAGAAGACCATGATGGGTCCCAAATTATTCTGAAGACATTGCCCAATCTCAATGAGCATAGTGTGCAGATCCCCCATGAGAGTAGTGGTCGTGCTCCTTATCCTCTGAGAACCAGCAACAATCGGCTCACCCTTCCAATTACGGACGATAAAACCAACCCCAACCTCACATCTAACATCTCGTCTCGCTACATCCACGTCCAGCCAGAGGAAAGACCTCTTGGGAGGGACCCAACGATGGTCTCCTTCACTCTTTCTATACAACAACCTTTATCTGAGTTACAAACACTCTTTCTATCCTTGAAACCCAATTAAATTAATGCAACATCAACGTTCAATATTATAAAATTAAACTTAATGAATTGACCAATTTTATTTTATGAAAAGAAATCCTGTCTTTTCTACGAAATCAAATCTTTGGATGTTGCATAGAAACTTTATTTTAAAATTTGTATTTAGACAAAATGACCGCATAACTATATGCAAATAAATAATTTTGTACATCTTACAATATTAGTATATGATACATACTGATACTCATTATCATGTATACCTACATTTGATATTTGATGATTTATATATTTATACACATTATCAATTATAATCATGCAATTAATTGGTATTTCAAAACTTAACAATTCAAATATTTTTAGATTCATATTTTTATTGAGATTCATGTTTACAATTACTTATTTTTAAATTATATTTAATATGTATATTTATTTATTTAAAATATCATTCAATTTCAATGTTGGTTTTTTTTTTATATAAAAAGAAAGAAAAAAGAAAAAGAAAAAGAAACCCGTGAAAGCACAAAGACGCAGACTATGGGTCCGAGACTCTCAAAAGAGCTCGTAAAAAAGAGAGAAAGAGAACGAAACTCAAAACGCTAAAAAAGCTTCAATACGCTAAACGCACAAATATCTAATAATAAGGAAAATCCATGTTTGTGTGAAGATCGTGCAACTCCATTTCATCAGACCGGCGACTGTTAGCAATATTATCCATAACCCTCATACTAGGACTTTTGCTATGATCAACAACAAAGGCCCTCGGCTTATAACCCATTTCCTCCGCATTCCTGAGGCGACTTTTGATATTATCTTCCTGAGTTTGAGTTACACGCGGACGCTCCATCCCCTTCGGGGGACGGCCCCGTCGCTTAGGCGTCACAACGAGCAGTTGCATGCCTTGACTAACTTGCTCTTCTAACCTACTAAGACGACAAGCAAAATCTTCCGACGCAGTGGGCGAATCCTTGTCGTCCTGTGAAACCAAATCAACTGCCACTTTAGTCTGGGCAACCTCCTCTCCCTTACCAGCCTCAGTTATCTGATCGACCACTCCACCAGCCACCTTAGTCACCGAATCAATTTCAATGTTGGTTGTGCATTGCACGAGCAGACATACTAGTTATCTTGAATTATCAACAATTACATTCAACATGAAGTATTCTAAGTCTAACAAATGATGCCATAGACGAAGTTCGATTTTCAAAAACGAAAATGTGACGTGTCACGTGTTTGACCATATGCCAACGTATACTTTTAAAAAATAATAAGAAAAATGATATGGCTTCAATAATTTTGTATCATTTTGCTCAAAAAAAAAAATTCATATCATACCAGAAAATTAAAAATCCACCTAATTTGAAGCGGGTTTTTCGTACTCCCACCTTTTATGAGCTCTAAACGGAAACACATTATCGTCCTCCACCAGCTCTACCCCATGAGTATTAAACAATGATAAATATTTTTATAAAATACCAGCTTCTTATTCGTTGAGTCTCGACAAGATATTACTTTACTGCATAAGTTATAAATAAAAATTAATAAAATAATTTTATATTTAAATAGGATTCTACTATCTGAAATCTTGTCGTGAATCGTGATGAAGCATAGTGATTAATCAAAATAATGAGGTTACTATAGTTCAGTCATCCATACGCGTATAAAATCTATTTACTTGTACTTATCTCAAACATAGTTCAAAAGTGATTTTTATTAGTTGTTTGTTTAGTTTCAAACTTGTATAACATCACTCACTAATTACCCAAACCAGTTTAAATGTATAAATATAATACAATAGTTAAATATTCATCTCAATAACAACACAAATATTTTTAAGTAAACATTACAACGTAAGCATTAACTAATAATAATATAAATATTCATTAGTTACACATTCTCATCTCAAGCCTGCTTAATATTATAAAAATAATAATTGATTATCTATCTCAATAAACTCAAATATTTTAATATTAACACAGATTTCGTCTATTAAAAAAATCATTTTGCTATTTTTGTCCATCTACAAAAATATACTTATTAATATTATTTCATTTTTAGGAAGTATACCCACTAATTATAACCTTCAATATTACCCTTTACTTATCAATATTGTCATTACTCAATCTAACGGTCAACTAAATTATTATTCCACCTACACAACCAACTTAATTATAATTCTCAACATTACCAAATTAATCAATTTAAAACTACAATAAAAGTGTTACTCTTATTCTACTTATAACACTCAACCAATTTATTAAAACTCGTGTCATTACGAAATGAACATGTTTTTGGTGAAAATCCAATTAATTTATAATCTTGAATTTGTGAAGATTTCTAAAATAGTAGTATCGATTAGTTAATCAAAATAATGAAGATATGGTTCAACCACATATACTCGTCTAGAATATATATAGACCTACACACAAGTACCCATCCCAAACCACTAAAAGTGATTCTACAATATATGTTGCTACACTAATTGATTATTCGTTACAATAATAAAACAGACATTATAATGTAAACATTAATATTGTATAGAACAAATAATAACATATTAAACAATAGAGAAATTTTCACATAGGCATATTGATCAATGTTACGATCAATTTATAATTTATATGCTTGTACATATCTCAAATTTGATTTAAAAAAAATGATTTTACAATATGTTCTCCTCCCAAACTCGTATAGTATTACCCATTAATTACAAGATCATTTATTATATATATATATATATATATATATATATATATATATATAGGGGAGGGCTACGGTAAAAACACTTCTTAAAATATAAATATAAACGTTTTTTAATATACGAATTTTATCCAACAGGGTTACGAATTCATCAAACATGGTTACGAATTGTGAAAAATAATTTTTTGTTACCTTTGGGATTCGAACCCAGGACCACGAATTCATCCAACAGGGTTACGAATCAACCGTAGATCTTGATGATCTAAGGGCTGAAAATCATTTATATTTTATACACTTAAGAGTGTTTTTATTCTAGCCCTCCCCCTATATATATATATATATATATATATTGTTATAATAGTTGATCATTTGTGTCAATAAAATCAGAACATTACAAAATAATCATTAATAGTAAATATATATAAAATTAGGTTTTTGGTCTCAAATGTATATTAATACATGCTAATTTAAATCCGACTATTGTTTTTAATGAACTGTACAAATTCTATATACTCATCTTATAGTGGAATCTAATGAAAAATGAATCTGTATAATTTTATTTAGATTTTCAATTGACGAAGTCTACTGAAAAACTGAAGTGGTTGTACAAAATTTATCGTTTCATATAGATTTTGAATTGATGAAGTTTCATAAAAAAATCAATATGAGATTTGAAATAAAATGGATAGAATGAAGTTGTGTTTTTATTTCTAAAAGAACACAATTTCATAAATCAAATATTTACCTGTATATTTAGTATATAATAAATCAAATAATAGGTTTTAAATAAAAACGAAATGCAAAAAATAGATGAAAAAGAAAAGATAAAAAAAATTCTATCATTTATTAAAAAAATTCATTTTGAGAGAGAGAATTATTATTTGAAATATTAAATGAAATAATAAATTATTAAATAAAATAAATGTAAAATTACAGAATGATAAAATAAAAATCTCTCTTGGTTCACGTAGACCATGAATTTAGGAGACAACAAGAATCTCAAAGATGTTTTTATCCATTTCCACCACAACTACACAATGCAAAATTACTAATTTCTTTATCATTAATTTCTTTGAGATTTCGGCAAAACCTGACTCTTAGTATTTAGTTGCCTATCTCTCTCTGAAGAAAAAAAAAATTCTCTCCATTAATTTTTTTTGTCTATGTGAAATTACTTGGGGGGTGAGGGGAAGAATAAATTACACATCAACGATACTTACGTATTTTGAAAGATTAACATTGATAGGTAAAAATAGTAAGACTAATCCCTTATTTACTTTGATACATTGAAATTTTGAAATATTCTAATATATATATTTGACTAGTATTTGCATCCCGTGCAATGCACGGGAAAATATTTTTTATTTTTTATATTTATATAAAAATTAATACTAATTCAATTATCATACTCATAAATATAATAAAAATTAATTTTAACTAAATATATTTCAATTGAATATTACAATTATAAAATTTGATATTATGAAAAGGCAAAAAAATAAGTAAAAAAGTAAAAATAAAAATAAAAATAATTGAAAATTTATTCGAAAAAAAAGAATTTTTAAAATTTAATCTTTAAATACATATAATTTTTATATTTTAAATTAAATATTTATTTAAAATATATCAAATTAAAGCTCTTATCATGACCTTTAATTTGATATTCATTTTAAATATTTTATAAGTAGTCAAATTTCACAATTTTAGAATGAAATAAAATAAACAAAATAAACCTTAAATTATATTATGACTAAAAACAATTCACTCAGTTTTAAAATCGATTTCAAATATAAATTTTAGCTTTTTTTTTAAATTTAATTTGGACTAAAGAAAATAAATTTAAAATCTATTAGTTTGCTGCACAAATCTATTTGCTATTTTTTTTTCTTAAATTCAATTGCAGTTTCTCAACACATTTGCACGTAAAAGCAGTTGTTAGTGCATACTCCATTTTTTTCATGTGGGATTTGTAATTTGTAATTTAAGTTTAATCTACTTTTTGTGTATATATAATAAGACCTTATCTCTGGAAGAAATCAGAAAATCGCCATTAAAATCAATTTGAAATTGATTTCAAATTGAAAACTCCCTTTTTAATATAGTATAGATTATTTCTATCATTTAAGTTAGTTTTGTTTGATCCTTATTTATTCAAATAATAAAATTAGAGAAATCTTATTTTTAAAGATAAAACTATTCGATCATTTTATCAAACATACGAAGTAAAATCTCGTATATTCTCAAAGATGATCCGCAACATATCAGTTCTCTCGTATAGCGAGTAGTTGATTTGTATAATTTGAATTTAATTCCCAAAGACAATGCAGGTTTTGTATTCTTCTTGCTGTCTATTTAAATTTAAATCACTTTTCAAATATATTCGATATCTGAATTGGGCCTGTGTTTACTAATTGGATCTGAGCTAATTAGGTCTGTTGCAAACCAATTGCCAAATGGTTTTTGTGAAGTCCTATATAAAGCCCCCATTCCACATTCTATCCTATTTTAAAGATAAATAAAAAAGTTCCCTAAAATAATTATAAATATATTTTTCGAAATTCCTCTTATAGCATCATTTCTCCAAATTGAAATATACATTTTTCTGGAAAGAGAGAGCCACACACCTACACCTAAAAAAAAAGGAAAAAAAAAAAAAAGCGAAGAGGAGAGAATTAACAAGTATCTTAAGCATTAATAGATATAATTATAGTAATAATAATAATAATAATAATAATAATAATAATAATAATAATAATAATAATAATAATAATAATAATAATAATAATAATAATAATAATAATAATAATATTTTTTTGGACTGCGATCCCAATTAACAGCTCATGCACTAGCTGCTGAAATAGAAATTGTATTGAAAAAGAAAATATCAAAACCCTTGAAAGCACAAGCGCAGACTAAGGGCCGAGCTTCCAAAAAGAGAGCTCAAACGAAAGAAAACGACAAAGCAACGAAAAAAAAAACCAAAACAGCACTAAGAGAAGAGTTGATCGTCCTCGTAGAACGAGTCGTCGTCGTCCAGCATATCTCCCCATCTCTTAGAAACTACAGCTGACATAGCTCGAGCTGCGACTGAAGAAGAAGAATGAACAAGCGCTCCTCCAGACTGAGCATTTGGCACTTTATTCAAGAACTCCACTGGCAACGGAGTGTCAAGAGCGGCGCCCTTATTCCTGAGCCTATTTTTGATACTGTCAATCGGATTCGGCGGATCTTGCGTACGTTCCATACCCTTTTTAGGTCGACCCGGTCGACGCTTAGGGTTGTCAACGAGCATTTGCATCCCCTGACTGACCTGCTCCTCTAATTTGCTAATACGACTAGCCAACTCCTCCTGAATAGAATGTGTAGGCTCAATGACCACCCGAGATGTAGAAACATCTACCATGTCCATGGACGGAACTACGGCCGACTGTATTAACCAGGCCGTGTCCTCCCTCTGAGGTCGCTTTGCCGAGCTTGCGGCCTCGCGATCGTCAGCAATGATCTCCTCATCCACGGATCTGTCAGAATCCTCCAAAACAACCGTGTCCTCCTTGCGGGCTTGAGCGACTTCATTCTCTAACTCCATACCCTCCAGCACCTCAAACCGATTTCTGTTTTCCACAGAAGCCTTCCCAACAGTAACATCACATCTGGGCGAAGACTCCTCATGATTATCCATCTTAGCAGCAGAAGGCGCCGCGTGCTGTCGAGAACGGCTCCTAATTTTCTTCCAGTGTCGAGATCTATTGCTATGCTTCCTGCCCCGCAAACTATTATCCTGTACTTTAGTCGGAGAGGCAGGCTCCATGCCCGATTTCCTGTAGTCATCAGTGGCATGGCCAATCGCAGAACAAAGACTACAGAAATATGGCAAATTCTCATATCCAAACTCAATTTCATAAATATCATCATCACATTTAACATCAATAAACTCAGGAATTTCCAGGGCCACATTCATCTCAACTAACACCCTAGCAAAATAACCAACTGAAGCCCGAGCAGCCATGCCATCAACGAGAATAGGAGTGCCAACATGCCTAGCTATACCAGAGAGGACTTCAGGATGCCAAAACTCATGCGGGAGATTAAAGATACGGACCCAAACCTGAGCAGTAGAAGAAACAATCTTGTTCGGATTGAAGTTGGGAGTCCATGCCTGAAGAAAAATGATCCCCACACGAAGACGCCAAGCCGATTTTGCAAAAGCCAAAGCATAATCCTCAGGTGACGAGAACTTCAAAGTGAAATATCCCTTGCCTAGAGGGATGACCTGCCATGGAGACGACGTTTTCCAGAGGATAGAGAGCTCAGCATAAAGATCAGCCGCAAATCTCGGCGTATCGCCTTTGCGAAGGAAAACCCTCCCATGAATAGCATGTTGAAAGGATTTGATTTGCCGTTGACGGAAAGCCGAGGAAATAGGTCATGCACTAGGTTGCTTCAAATTTCTTTGTAAAAGTTTGTCACGTGAATTTGTGTTCTGACAAAAAGAGGTAGCATTGTGTTTTTAGTTTTCTTTACGAGGAAAGTTATAAAAAAATACCAACTTTTAAAAGTGATATATTTTTTAGTTCCTCTTTAAAACTAACTATTTTGTATACCAAAATTTGCAAAAAGACTAAAATAATCCTTACGGTCCCCACTACTTAAAGACAAAGTCAAACCCGTGTCCACGATCGCTGACACGATGGCCACGGTCGTGGACACGACAATGCCATCGTGATCACGATGGTAGCCATCGTGGGCCACGGTCGTGGCCACGACGGCGCCATCGTGTCCATGATGGGAGCCCCCCATCGCGTCCACAATAGGCGACCGCAATGGCACGACTGAGGTGAAGGGGGCACGACGACGGCACGACCGTCGCCCACATCGTGTCCACGATCGCACGACGGGGAAGAGGGCGATGGCACAAGCCAGGGGGGCGACCGGCGAGGGGCAAGGGGGTGGGAAGGGGGCGAGGAGCGAGGGGACGACGGGGAAGGGGGCGAAGGCCACGACGCGAGGGCACGATTGTGCCCTCGGTCGTGCCCACGATGGCAATGTCTCGGCTGATAAGACCGTCCCCTGACCGTCGTGTCCATCGTGGGCACGATGGGCAGGGGGGCCACGGTCGTGGCCACGACCGTCGATGTCCATCGTGGACACGATCGCGGCCATCGAACTACGGGCCTGGGGACAAGACGGGGGGAGGGGGGCGGGGGACGGAGGACACGACGATGGAAGGGCACGATCGTGGTTCACGATGGCCACGATCGTGACCACGATCACACTATCGTATCCTATTTTTGTGTTAGCAATTGATTTTTTGGTAGGATTTGTTATAAATAATGGATGTTTATCTTATTGTTTGAAATTTTTGAAATTTATGATATTATATTCGATTTATTCCATGTTATTTGCCGAGACCACGATGGGAGGCACCCATCGTGCCCGCGATGGGTTCGGGCGGGCGAAACGGAGGGCACGATCGTGGTTCACGATGGCCATGATCGTGACCACGATCACACCATCGTGTCCACGACCGGGTACACGATCGTGTATTATTATTGTTTTAAATTTTTAAAATTTATGATGTTATATTCGACTAATTTAAGTTTGAACATGTTATATATCTTCTAAACAACATTTTAATACATAGTTAATCAAACATTTTAGTCTTATAACACATAATTTAAGTATTTTGTGAAATAAGTCATGACAACTATATAACATTCCATGAAATGTTATAAGTATTTTCCAAGTAGATATTCATAGATCTCGATGTATATAACTCCAACTCGTTTAATTTTGATTACAAATCAAACTTGATTGCTAAATTATGGTTTTAAACATAATATAATACATTAAACAAGTCAATAATCATATTTAAATTCGAAATTAAATAATTTTAATAACCACACGATGACTCGTGAGAGCCATCGTACCCATGGTCGTGAGTCTACCATCGCGGAGACGACCGAAGGACGCGATCATGCCCACAGTAGCACCTCACGATGGAGCTCATCGTGGGCACGACCAAGGGCACGATCATGCCCTTGCGTCGTGTCTTCCCCGTCGTTACCCAACTTTAAAACTTATTGAGATTTATTTCATGTTATTTACCGAGATCACGATGGAAACTTCCCATCGTGATCACGATGGGAGGCACCCATCGTGCCCGCGATGGGTTCAAGCGGGAGAAACGGAGGGCACAATTGTGGTTCACGATGGCAACGATCGTGATCACAATCACACTATCGTGTCCACGATCGGGTATACGATCATGTGTTATTATTGTTTGAAAATTTTGAAATTTATGATGTTATATTCGACTAATTTAAGTTTGAACATGTTATATATCTTCTAAACAACATTTTAATATATAGTTAATCAAACCATTTTGTCTTAAAACACATAATTTAAGTGTTTTTGTGAAATGAGTCATGACAACTATATAACATTCCATGAAATGTTATAAGTATTTTTCAAGTAGATATTCATAGATCTCGATGTATATAACTCCAACTCGTTTAATTTTGATTACAAATCAAGCTTGATTGCTAAATTATGATTTTAAACATAATATAATACATTAAACAAGTCAATTATCATATTCAAATTCAAAATTAAATGATTTTAATAACCACACGATGACTCGTGAGAGCCATCGTGTCCACCATCGTGTCCAACCATCGTGGACACGAACGTAGGACACGATCTAGCACAATCGTGTCCTAACGTCGTGTTCACGATGGTAGGACACGATGGTGGACACGACGGGGCGAATGGCGGGTGTGGGCGAGGGCGGGGCACGACGGGGGCGAGGGCACGACCGTAGCCCACGATGGCGCCGTAGTGACCACGATCGTGGCCCACGATGGCTGTCATTGTGTCCATGATGGGAAGTCCCCATCGTGATCACGACAGCTACCAACATTTTTTTTTTGTTTTGATTTTGTTTCTCAATACAATAATATACAAAAATCAACATAACAAATAGAGTGAACAACATACCAAACTAAAAACAAATAACATGGAATATGTCTCAATAAGTCTCAAACTAAGTCTCAATATGTTTCCAAGTTGGGTAAGACAAAATATTCTAAATCCTACAAGCCACCTATACTTCTTGATAAGACCTTCAATATCAAGTAAAATCTTCTTCACATCCTTGAATATTTCAGCCCTCGAATAAATATTAACCCCACGGGTCACATAGATCAATGTAGGTATTTTCCAATCACAATTAACCTACAAAATCAATGTATTAAAAGCAATTAGAAAGAAAATCATGCATTTGAAAGAAATAATACAACAATTAAAAAAAAGGTAGGGGGAAGGGGGCTGTCATGATCACGATGGGGGCTCCCATCGTGGACACGATGGCAGCCATCGTGGGCCACGATCGTGGCCACGACGGCGCCATCGTGTCCACGATGGTCGCCCCCCTTCCCCCCATCATCCCCAAACAACAAATCTCACCGGAAACCGCTGGAAATTTCAAAAAAAAAAACTTCATTCTCAATAAATTTTCAATAAATCTCAAGAAACTCAAGTTATTTACCAACTAAACATGATTCTCAAAGTATTATAACACATATACATACATTTAACAATGAATTTAAGCTCCATTTTTTTAAAAATTTGAAAGGGGCGAAAATTAGGGCTCACCGAAGGAGCTTGTCGCCGACACCGACGTCGACTCCTCGTCGTTGCGGTCGCGGTCGCCCATCTCGATGTTGTCGTGAGGTGGTGCTTGGTCGTGAGATTTCTCCAATCGTGAGTGTGTCATGAGAGAGAGAGAGAGGGACGAAAATTGAATTTAAGGGTGGAGGGGGGAGGGGAGGCGATTGACTTGGACGAAAATCTTGATTCCCTTTTTTTTAATGATATAATATGAGGGTGTTTTAGTCATTTAACTCATTTTGGTATACAAAAGAGTTGTTTTTAAGTTGGAGCTACAAAACATATCTCTTTTAAAATGTGGTATTTAAAATCTTGGACCCCTTTCTTTATTTCGTCCGACTGTGAGAGAGAAGAAAAGGATATGAAAAGTAATGTGGTTACAAGGGCAAGACAGACAATTCAAAGAATAATTGTAATATTTCGTGTATAAAAAATTAACTTACGAGTTTTAATAAAATGTGAATAAAGTTCTTAGTGGAGTAAAAATTTCATTTTAAATATGAGTGAAGTTATATGAACCCTATTATAATTAATAAAAGTGATAAATTTTTCATGGACAAACCAAAAAGAAAATTATGATAAATTTTTCGTGGACCAATAAAGTATTTAATTTTAATAAGCGGATATGAAGGATGAAAAATGGGCTATATATACTGCTTTGTCCTTTAAATATATGAAGGGAATCTTTTGGAATGAGTTTTAGTATGAAGTTGTTGAATAATAATGTATAGTAATGTCTACCATACGGAGTTGACTAAATAGAATATGTTGACTCCCTAAGGATCCTGCCTTTGGCCTCCGACTGGCAGGATCCCTTCGGAGAAAAGGTATCCAAAAGGGAACCCATTGGATACCTGCAGACTTAAACGAGAACCTTCGAGACGATACAAGCTTGATAAAGGGAGTCTGGATAAAGACGTCATAAAACTCTGAGAATAATAAGTCGAATGGTCCCAAAGGATCATTCGAAACTCTTTATAAACAAAATATGCGGGAGGCGCATAACCACCTGTGCTCTCCCATCGGATGTGATAGATCGTCTCCCCTTTCCTATGGCAAGAGGCATGACAGAGAGAAAGTGATTGCCATGCATGACACACACATTCTCTAGAGGAAAAATCTCCTTTTTACCCTTCAGATTCCTAAAACCCATATACAAATCTCACCTTTCGAAAAGTATGGTACGTGTACTATATTCTTCATTACCTTCACTCACATTCTATATTGCGCACTTGAAAACTTCATCTTTCCTGACGAGATAATTGACTTGAGCGTCATAGTGCCCCCCGAAGGTCACCTTCAGATCCTTTGTTTTGCAGTTCTTTAGAGCAAGTCTAGCGGAGGGAACATGGAGTTCATACGAGGCGGCTCAACGGGCGGGAATTAGGGATTTAGGGGTTGGGTACTTTGGTTTATTGGTTTTGTACTTCATAGCAAATTTTGCGTATGTAGTTTAACTTTTAACTTTTTTTTTTTGTTAATTAATACTCTCTCTGTACCCCAAATAACTTTCTAGGGGGAAGGAGCTCAAGTTTTAAGATGAAATTGTTGATTGTATTGGAAGTGTTAAAAAAATGTTATAATTACTATTGGAAGCGGTGAAAATATATTATAATTAATATTGGAAGTGGTGCAAAGGTAAAAAGTAAGAATAAATGGGGTATTGTTAGTGGTGGGGTAGTGTAAATGGAAAAAGAAATTATTTGAGGGATGACCCAAAATAAAAAAGTTAAGAACTTATTTGGGGATGGAGGGAGTTAAAAATAATCTGTATACTCGATCGATTATCTGGTATAACGATTAACCAAATTATAGCTGATGTAATAATTGATAACTGAACCGAACCTTTAAATTTTTCGATTAACTGATCGGTTAATTATACCAGAATACCCGAACTCGTTTTACCACCCCCAACAGCATCCCAGAGAAGTTTTGTTGCCCAAAATAAAGCCCTGTCATGTAATTGTTAAAGTTTGATAATTTAAGTATTTGATGGTAGAATATTTTAGGGTTATTGGCGTCTAAACACACCAACTTTTGGGGTAGTTTGATTTTGCACATAAACTTTAAAAGATGTAAAAAAATACATTAACTTTAATATTCTAGCAATTTTATCAAAAATTCAAATATTAGATATTCGAACTCTATAAAAATCTTACGATTTACATGTTTATAGATGTCTTATGCGATATCTTTTAGAGATGTCCTATACGATGTCATTTTTTAAAACGTCCAATGAATACATGTCGATATTTCGACTTGCCACGTAACCTTTAATTTGAGCAAAAATAGAATTTGTAATATCGTATAAGACATCTCTAAAAGAAACAATAGGGCCGGATGGCCCTATTGAGCATACAAAATCAATATTTAGCCGTCAATTGAAAAAAGATTAATTTTGGCCATTAATTAGGCTATATACCTAATTTTCCCTTTTACCCATCGCACTACAGAATCCACGACCGTAGCGGCATCGACGGCCGCTCGCCCTAGCAATCACTCTCGATTTGCTCCGCCGAAGCTTCGCAGACGCGGAAGGAGGGCTCTCGCATCGAGCGGCCGCGGCGGAGAAAGCGAGCGGCGCCGCGGAGGCCGAGGAAGCGGGAGCGATTGCTGGGGCTCTGGTCGCTAAGCAAAGGCGTAGTGTCGACGGTGGTTGTCGCCGTGGGCGATGACGGGCTGTCGTTGTTCGACGACATCGTTTCGGTCGGGGGAATTTCGAGTTTCTGGTTTTTTCTAATTATTGGGTGTGTCAGTGATGATTGTTGTTGCTGTTGTTTCTGTATTTGTGTTGCACGTATGGCACTTATGGCACTATTAGTACCATAAGTGCCAAAAGGACCATTTTAAACACTTCCTCCTTGGGTTTAGATATTTCATTTAGGGTTTAGATGTTCCATTTAGGATTTAGATTATCCATTTAGGGTTTAGATGTTCCATTTAGGGTTTAGATGATGCTGTTGATTCTGTATTTGTGCTGCACGTATGGCACTTATGGGACTAAATAAGTGCCAGAAGGACCATTTTACTTGGTTAATTTTTTTTATTTCCCTTGGCACTTATGGCACTAATAGTACCAAAAGTGCTAACGGAAATCCAAAATAAAACAAAGTAAAATCTGGCACTTATGGCATTATTGCCTAACCCGACCCGGCACGCGACCCGCGTGCCTGATCCTACCCGATCCGCCTCATTAAGGGAAAAACGTCTGAAATCAATAAAAATGGCCAAATTTTATGTTTTTTCAATGAGTGGCCATAAATTGTGTTTTATGTTTCATTTTGGCTACTTCAAAATTTTACTCTCTCTAAAATATCGTATAAGACATCTCTAAACCTGTAAATCATAAGATTTTTATGGAGCTCGAATATCTAATAATTGAATTTGTGTTAAAATTGATATAATATTAAAATTCATGTATTTTTTTTACACCTTTCAAAGTTCATGTATAAAATCAAATTACTCCCAAAATTAGTATATTTAGGCGTTAATAACCCAATATTTTATCAAATACCTAGGTGGATGCATATCCACACCACTTTCCCTCGCTAAAAGATTTTAAAGTCATATTATTATTAATCTATTTCTTTAGCCATTTTTTTTTCAAAAAAAAAAAAAAATAGCCAATTTAAAGTCATACTCATTAGATAAGCCATAAGCCATTTGCAACAAATTCGGCTTGAAATTTTATTAAAGAAAATCATAATTTGCTGCGTACGAAAACAGAAAACTCACACTTTACGAACTAAAATCGTCTTGTTTTTACCACACACACACACGCGAAAAAAAAATCGTCTTGTTGTTAACGACAATATATTTGTGAATTTACCGTGTGTAGTGGTAGGTGGTTGACATAATACTCCCTCCGTCCACGAAATAAACTCCCAGTTGGGGTTCGGCACGGAGACTATGAAAGCTGAAAAAGGTGGTGTAAAGGTGGTGTAAAAGACTAAAAGGGTAGCGATTATGTATTGTTATTACTTTTACTAATCTTTAACTAGCAATTTGATAATAATAATAATAATAATAACAACAATAACAATAATAACAATAATAATAATAATAATATGAATATGAATAATAATAATAATAATAATAATAATAATAATAATAATAATAATAATAATAACAATAATAATAAGGATAATTTTTATTAAATGACGATTTTATATAATAAAAGAAAAAGAAAAAACCTAAAAAAACCCTTGAGAGCACAGAAAGAGCAGACTAAGGGCCGAGCCTCATTAAAACCTTTTCACGGAAAACCCAGTGGGAAAAACCGTGAAAAGGAAAAAGATTACTCGTCTAAACACAAGACGAAAGTAGGGAAGAGCGGAAGGAGATACAACTCCGAGATTCAGAAAATCAAAATCAACTGAATCCCCTAAAGAAAACGTCCCCGATAAACAGAGACAAAAACCAACGGAGTCCGACCAGTAGCGTCCTCTAGCCGAGCGTACACAAACCCGGAAGCACTCTACCGACACTCCATCCCTCACCAAACCAGGGCAGCACAAGCTCAACTTCATCCATCGCCTCAAAACCCACGCCTCCATCAGCGCAAGAACCAACGTTTCTGACGCAGATGGCTATGCGAAGCCATGTCAAGTCGAACCGTAGCCCTAATCTCATCAATCTGGTGCGGCCACCACCCTTCCGAACGTTGTTGGTTAGCCATTATATCTGCCGCCTTGTTTCCTTCTCTAAAGATGTGAGAAACCTGCAGCGAGAAAGCATCTAACATCTTTAAAATCCTATTCCATGCCGCCTTAAAACGCCAAGGCACATTCAAAGAACGAGAATTAAGAATGGATATCACGTAGGTGGAATCGGCTTCAATCCAAAGCTTGTGCCAACCACGATTGTGAGCAATTTGAATCGCCGAGATAACAGCCAGGAGTTCCGCTTCAAAGGCAAAACCCGAGCCACCTTTGAAGTGAAAACAACCACGCACCACATTCCAGTTATCTCTAAACACCCCACCTGCAGCAATAATGCCCGGAGCTCCCGTCGCCGAGCCATCAGTATTCACTTTGATCCACGGCGCCACCGGTGGCCACCAATGCACCTCCACAAACTCCGGAGGAGGAGCACTCCTGGTAGTAACACCCACTGCCCGGAGAATCAGATAATCCGACCAAGAATTCCACATGTATCCTAATTTAGCAAAGTTATCATCAATCTCTTTGAAAGCAACTTTCACAGTGTGGATGACACGACTTGCTTCGAACTTTTGATTATCAAAGATACAATTGTTTCTCTGCATCCAGATGGCCCAGATGACCGTGATGATACCCGCTTTCCAGAAATTACCGGTGAGGGGACTAAGTTTATACTGCCAAGCTGCCACCAAAAAAACTATGAATATCATTCTCTTGCAACCCTTGCGTGAAATTAAACCACCCAAGAAACGTAGCCCAAATATTCTTCACGCATTCACAATTCCAGAAAAGGTGATTCTGAGACTCACTTCCTTTTAAGCAAAGCAAACAGACGTTAGGCGTGATCATACCGTAGCGGATAAGGCGATCATAAGTCGGCACTCTATTATGAAGAAGACGCCAACAGATCAAAGAACGTCGAATCGGAATAAAAGATTCCCAAAGCCAAGAACCCCAAGACACCTTCGGAAAATGATGACAATGCTTGTTGAAGGCCAGCGCAGTAGTGACATTTCCGTGCAACGATGGTTTCCAGAAACGCACATCTCCCTCAGTACCAAGAGGAGTGAGTAAAATATCACACACTATCTCAGGAAAAGCATTAATAAAGGCTTGCGTGAAATGCCAGACCCCATTGTAGAAATAATCAGCCACCGATTGAGTAAGAAACGGAAGCATGAAATGCGGAATACCGCATTTATTCATAAGATTATACCCAAGCCAGTCGTCATACCAGAACGAAGTAGAAGCCCCGTCACCAATATACGAGTATGAATCCGCCACCAAACCATCAATTTCCTCGCGTAAGCTCATCCAGATAGAAGAAGCAGCCACCATAGATTTACTACGCCCAAAACGATCGAGATATCTATCTCTAATCAAATCATATCCGAACTCACGCCCACCAATCACCTTCCACGCCATTTTCATGAGATAGCTCTTATTCATGAGCTCGAACGACCTTACCCCGAGACCGCCCTCCTCCTTAATCGAGCAGACCCTCTTCCAACTCACAGAACAAGATGGCGTCTGCTTGATGTTGCCAGTCCAAAGGAAATTACGGCAGCACGCATCGAGCTCCTTAATAAGAGCAGTCGGCCATCTATAAACCATCATGGAGTGCGTCAGGGAGCTTTGGATAACCGACCTGATCAGGCAAATCCTCCCAGCCATCGACAAGTGTAATCCCTTCCATCTCGCGAACTTGTTGATCACACGATCATGTATCGGTCGAAGATATGAGGCATGCACACGACCCTTAAAGATAGGAACCCCAAGGTAAGTAATCGGAAAGTTGCCCTGAGAAAATCTCAATATGCTCCGAATAGCCCTGCAGGTTTGAGAAGGAACTTTGCTAGTAAAAAAAATTTGCGACTTATCCGGGCTCACAATTTGATCAGAAATTTGACCATAATATTCCATAATTTTCTGAATGGTATGAGCATTCATGACCGTGGCGTGACAGAAAACCAGAATATCATCCGCATATAACAGATGAGTGGGAAAATTAATTCCCTGTCTCATTTGCATCGGGGTAAGGGTGCCCGCGCTAACAGAATTTGCAAAGAGCCTACCAAGAACATCCTCGGCGATTCCAAAAAGAATCGGAGAAAGAGGATCGCCCTGACGAACACCCCTTGAACACGCAAAATAACCTTTAAGCTGACCATTGTACAGAATAGAAATCCTAGCCGAGTGAAGCAGAATCTCAATCCAACTAATGAACTTTGAATCATAGCCAGCAACACGAAGAACGTTAAGCAGGAAATCCCAGCTAAGAGTATCAAAAGCTTTTTTGATGTCAATCTTGCAAGCCATGTTTTGACCACGGCTCGTACGATGCATACAGTTCACGCCTTCCGACCCAATCAGAATAGAATCGTGAATGGAACGGCCGCTAATAAAACCAAACTGATGACGGGAAACATAAACAGCAGCAACCTGGCTCAGTCTAGACGCCAACACCTTAGTAATAATCTTGTAAAGAAAGTTGGACAAAACAATCGGTCTCAGATCCGAGACCGAATTGACAACATCTTTCTTAGGTATCAACACCAAGGTATTAGAATTGCAGCCTTGAGGAAGATAAGAATTCCTGAAAAAGGCTTGAACAGCACACCAAATATCCACTTTAATAATCGACCAACAATGATGAAAGAACTTACCCGAGAAACCATCAGGCCCAGGCGAGCTGTTCGGCTCCATCTGAAAAACCGCAGCAGAAATTTCCTCTTCATCCGGCAAACGAATGAGCAAATTATTATAACGATCTTCGACCATCTCCTCAATAACCGCCTCTACCGCCGTAATATCAGTATTAGTATGACTGCTAGTCGAAAACAAAGAAGAGAAGAAATCCACGATATGATCCCCAATAACCTTCTGATCGTAATTCATATCTCCATTGATCTCCATGTGAGAAACGATGTGAGGTTTACGACGAAACCTAAGCATCGCATGAAAGAACTTCGTGTTCCTGTCTCCATCTTGAAGCCAAGACACCCTGCTTTTTTGTTGTAAAAGCGAGCTCTGCCTGGAAAGCACAACGTTGATCTTAGCTTGGGCTTCCACTTCTTTATCAAAGAGATCCTCCGTGTAACCATCCCGGGCAATCTGATCTTGAATCTCCAAAAGCTCTTGTTGAGTATTCATGATACAAGAATCAACATTTCCAAAAACATTCCGATTCCACGCGCGAAGAACCTGCCGAAGACGCTTTAATTTATGCATAACTTTAAAAATCGGGCAGCTAATCTCGGTATCCATCTGCCAGGACCCTTCCACCGTATGGAGAAAATCCGGATGTAAGGTCCACATGTTAAGGAACTTAAAGAAACGATGGCGAGGAGGAGCATCCACCATGCAATGAAGAACAAGCGGAGAATGATCCGAGGTAATACGTGGAAGAGCTTTAACAAAAACCGAACTCCAGAGATTTGCAAAAGAGTCAGCATAAATCGCTCTATCCAGACGAGACTCCACATGGGTAGGCATAAATCTACGACCAGACCACGTGTAATGCAGACCAACCGTAGGCGCCTCAATGAAACCGGTGGCTTCAATGAAATCACAGAACTCCGCACAAGCAGTAGAGTTAGGCATACAGTCACTACTTCTTTCATGGGCGCCTTTCACCGCATTAAAATCGCCAATAAAGACAACATTACCATCAATATGATCCAGAAGATCCAACCACAAACGCCGTCTGCCAGCATACGTGTTAACGCCATGCACCACCGCGATTTTAAAATTCCACGTCAACCATCTGCAGTTCATGATAACCACCTGCTCCGAGGAGAAAATCACATCATGAGTAACAGAAGGGTGAGAAAAAACCCAAATATTCGAACTCATGTTGTCTCTTGAATTTTGAAAACAAGGAATAAGATTCAGAGAACGCCAAAATCTAGAATAAGTCTTCTTGAGATTCGTCTTAGGCTCAATAATCCCAACAATAACAGGGGAGAAGGAGTCGCAATGCTCCTTTAAAACTCGTTTGGACTCGTCCGTAAGGCCCCGGACATTCCATACGAGGACATTCATCATAAAGACTGAGAATTCGTGTTCGGGTTTTCACCCGATTCCACTTCGGCTGCCCAACTCTTGGTCGCCACATTATTCAGGGCTCTATCATTCTTCGAGCTCCCAGACGTAATAATGAAATCTCTAGGTTTATCTCCTGCTTCCCAAGCTTTGTAAAGTTTATTTTTGATGAAATCTTCAGCCTGTTGATTAGGTTGCTGGTTAGGTTGCTGCTCCACCGACTTCCGGAGACGACTCTTGATACTATCTTCCCCACGAATCATCGGTTTTTTTGTCGCCAAATCTTTCGGCGGTCTCCCCCTTTTTTTCACCTGCGCCTCCGCCTCACAATTGCTGAAAGTTTCCACTATCCGCTGAGCTTTGATAGCGCTTTCCATCATCCTTTCCTGTTTCTCACAATTTTTATCCCGATTTACCGAACTTTCAAAAATGACGATCTGTAGTGAATCTTCTTCAGCCCGTGTCTTGCCACCATCCGACTGCCCATCAGACTCCTCTCCCAAATCTATCTCTTCCGAAACCGGCACTGTGATCGCCTGTAAGATATCCGGACCCGACGTCAATCTGTCTCCATTGACATCCTCAAAATCAACATTTCTATCAGTTAAAGCCAACGACTGATTGTGGTTATTAGTTCCCTGCGGTGTCTGAATCTGCTCTTCTTCAACAGCAACCTGTTCCCAAACCCCCAACTGATTTAGAGTCTGCTCTTCTTCGACAGCCACCTGTTCCAAAACCCCAAACTGATTTTCAGTGATAATCTGCGGTCTGTGAGCTTGGGCAGTCCTATTCTGGTCCCAAGATTTTGGTTTCCAGTTAGGTGCCCTAACCTCCTTGGCAGCTCCCTTATTAATTATTTCCTTGTCTTTACCCAGCGACATATCTTTGGCCTTCCCATTCCTGCTGTCCTCCTTGTATTTGTTCTTCATTCTATTGCAGTTATCAATAGAATGTCCAGTGATCTTACACTTAGAGCAGAAGGCCGGTAGTTGTTCGAATTCAAATTCGACGTGAAAGGAACGTTCTTCCCCGTCAACCAGTAAAGCCTCCGGAAGAGGACGCGAGAGATCAATTTCCAACAAAATTCGAGCATAATGTCCAGCAGCACCACGTGCAGAAGCCCCATCAACTTTAATAGGCGATCCCATCGCCCTTCCAATACCCGTAATGACATCCAGAGTCCAAAATTCTAAGGGCAAATAATAAATGCGCAGCCAAACTTCACAAAGTGAGGAAATTTCTTTATAGGGGTCGAAGAATCTCACCCATTCGCGTAACCGCATGGTTCCGAAAGGTAACTCCCAAGAAGTGCTTTTCTGAACTAACGCCTTGTCTTCAGCGGTATTAAATTTAATAGTGTAGAAGCTCTTTCCCATGGGGATGATTTGCCAATCATTGTCAATATTCCAAGCCACCTGAAGATCACGTTTAAGATCCGTGAGAAGACGCGGCTTCTCTCCTTTCCTAAGAAGAAGACGACCAATTAAAGCATGCTCAAATTGGTTTATTTTGGGCAGCAGATGCTCTTTTGGCACCCTAAGCATGGGTATTTCACCCGAGAAATCCGGTTGCAGCGAAGTGAATCGATGAACAAGCACATCCGGCGTACGTTCAATTTGTCTGGGTCTCCTCAGAAGCGAAGCAAAAGAAGTGGTGCTCGGCCGGTGAAGCTCCGTCGCCGAGGCCTTCTTAGTATTGTCTTCCTTGATCAAATCCGGAACCTTAGTATTGGATGTAGTGAATTTTTGATCCTGTGAATTTCCAGAAGCTGTACCAGCAAAAGACGTTGGCGTAGATTCCTCAGCCACACCCTTTAAAGATTCAGCATCAATTTTCTCTTTGTCGTGACATTCTCCATGGCTATGACGTTGAGTAGAGAAATTATTGGAAACTTGCGGCAGATTCAGCCCTGCCTTATCAACCATAATCGGCAACTGTTGTTGGTTGATTTGCATCGTTGGCGTCGGAGGCTTGCTCGGCGACGGTGGCGGCATCGGTTGGTTGACGTTCGACGGCGTGCCGGCGATCTCAGCAAAGAACTGCATTTTCCTGAAGCATTGGGAGATCCCTTAAAGATGAAAGCAGAACCTGAATATGCGAAGTGGTTGTTGGCCGGTGTGGAGTCGCGGCCGGCCGGAGCGACCTTCGTGGTCGCCGCTGACCGGAGCGAGGGTCCAGCGGGCAGTCTGCAGCAGCTGCGGAGTCGGCAGATCGCCTTAGGTACAGCAAAGATCTCTTCTTCAGTGGCAGTCGGCAGCAGCTGCGGAGCTTCTTCAGCGGCAGCGGCGGGAGCGGACCAAGCGACGGCGACGGTAGAAGATGATCCCCTTCCTCTCTCAGATCACCAGATCGCCTTAGGTACAGCGGGAGCGGATCTGTATAGGCGACGGGAGCGGATCTGTATAGGCGACGGGAGACTGGAGCGGCGACGGGCTGGGTGTTTGCCGGAGGGGAATCGCGTTCAGCCGGAGCGAGATTCGTGACTGCGCTTGCTGCGGAAAGGCGCGAGCGGCGGAGGTGCGGGCCTGCTAGGTGCGCCTTGTGGGGTGGCGGGCCGCCTAGCGGCGTTCGTCTCCGCTGACCGGAGCCGGGGTCCAGCGGGCTGCCGGCAGCAGCGAGCGGACTGATGCGGCGCAAGATTTGGGAGAGAAGTCAAACACGCGTGCTTCTGGACGCTAGAGTCATAATAAGGATAATAATAATAAGGATAATAATAACAATAATAAGGATAATAATAATAATAATAATAATAATAATAATAATAAGAATAAGAATAATAATAATAATAATAACAATAGTAATAATAATAACAATAATAATAATAACAATAAGAATAACAAAAATAATAACAATAAGGATAACAATAATAATAATAATAATAATAATAATAATAATAATAATAATAATAATAATAATAATAATAATAACAACAAGAATAATAATAATAACAACAAGAATAATAATAAGAATAATAACAACAAGAATAATAACAACAATAAGAATAACAACAACAAGAATAATAACAACAAGAATAATAACAACAAGAATAATAACAATAATAATAATAATAATAATAATAATAATAATAATAATAATAATAATAATAATAATAATAACAACAATATTTAGTTTAGGGGAGACTAATTACATAAGTAATGGTGGAATAAAGTGGGCCCAATAGATAAAAGTGTAGTAAATTTAAAAGCAAGGGAGGGTATAATTGTCCAAAAAGCAGAGTAGGAGTTTATTTCGTGGACAAATATTTAAGGGCAAGTAGGAGTTTATTTCGTGGACGGAGGGAGTATCAAACAGCTGCAACCGCAATAGCAAATTCAATAATTGCTATGCTAAAATGGTAAGTTGGGGGTAGTGGCAGTTATCTTATAATATACTCCTCCGTACCACGAATCTTGACACATTTTTCTTTTTGGATCGTCCCACGAATCTTGACACGTTTTATATTTTGGGTAATACTCCCAACTTCTCTATCCTACTTTATCACTTTATATATTTTATTAACTACACACTTAAAACACTAATCTACAATTCCTTATTAAACGTGTTGAATCTAAACACTAATCTATATTTTGTTAAAAACAATAGCTTATTCTGATAAATTAATTGATTTGAACTTGTCACCAGAAGCCAATCTTAATAAATGTATAAGACAAAGTGGTAATTTTTACCGATTAATTATAAGCCGCCTAAATTTGAAAAGTTAACAATTAATTATTAAACATGGATGAACCTAAAAAATTAATAAACATGGATGGGTTTCAAAAAAAAAAATTACTGATAAACATCGATGATGTGTGCTTGCTAATTCCTATCGAGGTAGGTGTCTTATAATATATATATATGAATTAGAATTAGAATTATAAGAGGTATTTGACTATAATAAATTATGTAAATCCAAAACCTTGCACAAAGAAGAGACTTTGGGTGCCTCAACTTTACTACTACAACAAGACCTCATTGGCACGTGTCTTATAATATTAATAGCCTATATATTACTAAAATTTAATTAAATTATAGTCTCGTACACTAATTTAAATATCTTCAATTTAACAAATTAGATTTAAGTCCAATTTAATGAAAATATGGCTGTCTGAGATTTTACCTCTCTATTCACATCGATTTCAATTGAATCGAAATGCGGCCTTGTTAACTAAATTAAAAGAATTTAAATATTGACTAATTAATGTAATTTTAAATTAGTATGTAAAATTAGAATTTGATTAAGATTCAATCATTTACATGCTGTTATCGCTAAATGAAAATTGAAATATTAGCACTCAACCTTCTGTTAACAAAAAAAGAAAAAAGAAAAAAGACGAAAAAAGACTTTGTTTTGTTCTCATATTAGTATTAAATATCACGTGAACATTTTGATATTGCATCAACAAATATTGTGTATGAGACAAAGCACCATACGAGTTGATGAAAAATCAAGTAATTGTGTGGTTATCGCATTAATAAATTAATTTAACTAGAGATCATGCAGTAACGAAACATCAATTAACAATCAAAATATAAAGACAAATCTGCTGATGGATTCTTGATTGCACAATCAAACTTCAACATAACATTACTAATTTATTAACAAACAAAATCAGAATTAATTAAGTAACAACCTCATCACATACAAACAAAATCACAGATCTGCTACATTTCCCCTCGAAACTCAATCCAATCCAACACACATTCACGAAAATCAAAGTTTAGAGAGAGAAAGGCGCACAGTAGAAATTGGAATCAGCGGCGGCAGCGGGTGATGGCGGAGCAGCCGCGGGAGTAGGGGTGGACGGGGCCCCTCGCTCTGTGGCAATTATGCGTGTAGTAGGAGCGGCCGGAGCGCGGCGGGCAAGGGATCCTGTTGGCGGAGAGAGCGCCGTAGGAGATGTAGTAGTGGATCGCTTTGTTCCAGAAGAGCGAGCGGCGATTAGGCGCGCCGTCATCCATGGCTTCTTCCTCGGCGGCGGAGAGGACGAGGAGGAGGAGGAGAGTTAGGGCGAAGAGGAAGCGGGAAGCCATTGTGGGGGAATTGATGAGACAAGAGTGAAGACTGTGTTGTTACTTTGCTCCAGAGCGAGTAGGAGTGGGACACACCATAATTACATTCATAGCTGGAATTATCAAATACATTACAAGTTTTTTGTTTTTTTTTTTCTTCTATTTTCTAACTACTACTCCTTCCTTCCGTCCCATATAGTACTCCTTATATTTCCGTCAAATATTGTTGAGTTAGTTTTTTGTAATCAAGAGATAGTTGAGTAGTTAGAAGTAATCGATTAGTTAGAGGCTTAGAGCAAGTGAAACGTGTATGGCTCTCTCCGATGACATGTTATTCTACACCAAAATTTGCAGTTCCCCGCTTCATCTCTCGGAATACTGATAAGTTTTAACTTTTTTTACAATAATGATTTTTGGCCAACTTGTGTCTAAGACACTTAGACATCTCTAATGCATGGTGTCTTAAGGGGTGTCTTAGATGGTGGTCCCCACCTAAGACACACCCCTTTCCAATGTATTGGTGCTTAGAGGGTGTCTTAGATCTCCATTTTCACAAAATTCATATTTCTATACTTTTATTTTTAAATTCTCAATTTCATTAAAAATAAAATTAAACATTACAATAATTAAAATAAAATAAAAAACATAATTAAAATACGATAATAAAATAAAAAATAACAATAATTTCATAATTTAAATAAGCCTCGAATCGCCTTGTTGCTCGAGGTATTCATCGAATTCGCGATCCATTACAAACAAAATGTAGAAAAGAGAATTGTTGTTGGGATTAAAAAAATTTTAAAGAGAAAATTGTAGTTGAGAAAGTGGTGAATTTGATATTGTGGAAGAGTGGTATTTATAGAAGGGAAAAAAGGGGGGAAAAAAAAAACAAAAAATAGCCGTTTAAAACAGCAACGGTCGAATTAAAAAAAAAAAAAATTGCAACGACTTTTTTTAATTTAAAAAATGAATTTTGATTTTTTTTTTAAATGGGGCGCGTCCTCTGGACGCGCCAACCATTTCCTCCCTTCGCCCCATGTCTTCGCTAAGACACCGCCTCGCATCAGAGCGGGTCTCCAACGCTGGCAGCCTCCCAGCGACCCGGATCGACACTCCACTCGCACCGGCGAGTGGAGATGCTCTTATAATTAATGGACCGATTTTTTCATATTTAAGATTTGACTAAAATATCATTTCCTTCAAATACTCAACCATTTTGAATATAATCCGATTTCTGTTTTATTTCAGTTTTTTTTTTCCTAATTTTCCGGATTTTGTTTTCGAAAATTATATATATATATTTTTTATTTTTTTGTTTCCAAAATTTTATTCTTGATTTGTTACCACTAATTTATGGATTCTTGTAAAAATAATCCTAAATTTGTTTCCAGATATTATTTTTTTTCTTATTTCGAAAATAACATTTTTTTTTGGAAATTAAGTTTTTTTTATTCGAATTATTTTTTAATTTTTTTTTCAAAAATTATGTTATTTATATTTGTTTCCACTAATTTGGATATTCTTCTAAAAATAATTCTACAACAAATCCATTAAAATCGTCCATGGATATTACCATGAAGATATGGATAGATGCCAATTAAAAAAAATATTTAGAAGATGACTTTTTTTAAAAATCGAAATACAAGAAAAAGGTGTTGTAATACCCCGTTTCGTTATAGCTAAGTTTAGAATAATTTTAAACTTAGAAGCAAGGATGATTCACACCGGATTAAGAAAATGAATTTATTTAAATTTCAACAAAAAAAATGAATTTGCAAAAGTTTTTGTAAATATTTAAGTTATTTAAATTTTTGTGCATTGTATCTATACTATATTAAAAAGGGAGTTTCCAATTTGAAATCAATTTCAAATTGATTTCAATGGCGATTTTGTGATTTCTTCCAAAGATAAGGTCTTATTATATATACACAAAAAGTAGATTAAACTTAAATTACAAATTACAAATCCCACATGAAAAAAATGGAGTATGCACTAACAACTGCTTTTACGTGCAAATGTGTTGAGAAACTGCAATTGAATTTAAGAAAGAAAAAAATAGCAAATAGATTTGTGCAGCAAACTAATAGGTTTTAAATTTATTTTCTTTAGTCCAAATTAAATTAAAAAAAAAGCTAAAATTTATATTTGAAATCGATTTTAAAACTGAGTGAATTGTTTTTAGTCATAATATAATTTAAGGTTTATTTGTAAACTATAACTTTCTTTTTATTTCCCTTTTCTTTATCTTTTATTTTGCTTATTTTATTTCATTCTAAAATTGTGAAATTTGACTACTTATAAAATATTTAACATGAATATCAAATTAAAGGTCATGATAAGAGCTTTAATTTGATATATTTTAAATAAATATTTAATTTAAAATATAAAAATTATATGTATTTAAAGATTAAATTTTAAAAATTCTTTCTCCCCACTCATCTTTTTTTTCGAATAAATTTTCAATTATTTTTATTTTTATTTTTTTACTTATTTTTTTGCCTTTTCATAATATCAATTTTTACTATTGGGAATCTTTCTTTATTTTTTATTTTTATCTTTTTCATAATATCAAATTTTATAATTGTAATATTCAATTGAAATATATTTAGTTAAAATTAATTTTTATTATATTTATGAGTATGATAATTGAATTAGTATTAATTTTTATATAAATATAAAAAATAAAAAATATTTTCCCGTGCATTGCACGGGATGCAAATGCTAGTATTAATTTAAATATGAGTACGTGTATATGTGAAATATTTTACATATAATTAATATTGATTTTTACAATTTAAATTAAAGTCTATGTTGGACTTTAATTATTCATGTGTGTTGGAGTTTGATTTTTGTTTATTTGGGGCCTTAAGTTTTAATTATTAATTATTAGTGAATAGTCACATGAGAGCAATCAACATATATGTCCAAGCCCATTAGGCCCAAATCAATTCACTAATCCTTGAGCCCAAATCAACCCACTAAACATCAAGATATTTTGTTAATCTTGATTAAGGAAGTGTGGGGAGACTCCACGTTTCATTTACTATTCATTATCCCTTCCTTAAGAAGACAACCAATTTCCTCTTAATTTATTTCACCCTTCTCAGCACATTCATTATCCCTTCTTTAAGAAGTTAGCCCATCAAATCCTCACCCGACAGCAATAATTAAACTTAGACATCAACCAAATTCAGGCAACAACAGAAACGAAGCTCAATCGAAACCTCTTAGGGCATCCACTATGGTGCTACCCCATAGTGGTGCCACATGTGTGCCGCCTCAACAACTACCTCTACCCTATATTTTCTCCACTATAGCACTACCTCCTTTTGAACTATTCATGTATCCCACTATCATTATTACTTTTACCACAACATATATATATATATATATATATATATATAATTTATGTATTTTTATTTTTGTTTTATATTTTACTTTAATAAATTTAATATAATTATATGAATAAATAATTTATTTAATTAATAAAATATAATGCTAAAATTAATATAATAATACTTAAAAAAATTGTAAATTGAAACACGATTTTTATTATTGAAAATAACATTCTTACAACACACAACTAAAATTAAAAATTTCAAAAAAAAATACATAACAACATAATTTAAATATCAAACAAACACACATATAATGGCACTAATCATTGCCGAATCGTGCCCACATGTGCTCAACCAAGTCGGATCGAAGTTGATGATGTATTTTTTTTCACGAACTCTAGCACCTCTCATGAGGTACTCATTGAATCCTCCCACTGAACCGAGATTTATTTCTCCTGCAATATTGTTGCTCAACGTACTTGGTTCATCTTCGACCTATTGGCATGCCATTTCCCCTTCATCTTCAATTATCATATTATGTAAAATAATGCAAGCATACATAATATCAGTGATGTTTTCTTTATACCAGAGGTGACTCGGACCTCTAATCATTGCCCTACGAGCTTGGAGAACCCCGAATGCGCGTTCAACATCCTTTCTCGCAGCTTCTTGCATTTCCTTGAACTTCCTTCTTTTTGGATCTTGAGGATGTTGGAAGCTCTTGACAAAAGTTGCCCACTCAGGATATATACCGTCTGTTAGGTAGTATCCATGGGCATATTGCGTGCCATTTACTGTGAATGGGATGGAAGGTGCTTGCCCTTGTAGAACGTCGTTGAATAGTGTAGACTGATTAAGCACGTTTATATCATTGTTTGACCCTGCAACTCCAATAAAAGCATGCCAGATCCACAAATCTTGAGATGCAACTGCCTCAAGCATAATTTTTGGGACTCCATGATCGCCACGGGTGAATTGGCCTTTCCATGCTACTGGGCAATTTTTCCATGTCCAGTGCATACAATCAAGACTCCCGAGCATTCCAGGAAAGCCATGCCTCTACTCGTGCATTTTCATCAAGCGTTGATAGTCATCTGATACGATCCTTGCTGACCAATCGAACACCACGCAAACGGAAGACTTGACAAACGAACAGAAGATGGAATCCCAAAACCTCTGAATCTAACCCACGGAATGATTTAGGCGAACGAATCCCTAAACCCCAACGTGAAGTTGACGCAGCAACTCGGGGACGCTGAATGACACCCGACGAGGGTTGGTTGACTCGCCGTTACGTCGATAATTGAATTCGTCTTGGAATAATCAAGAGGAATTCGGAATTCTCAAGAGAGAAATAAAAACTCACAAGTTTATTGATAAAAGTAGGCTAATTTTCGTCCAACATGTAGCAGCCATATATATAGGCAAAACTAAACCTAGTATAATAAGGAAACAACTTAAAAACAAGCCCTAATAAGCCAAACAAAGCCCTTACTTTAAAATTCGAAATTTAACAAGGCCCTTAACTAATGGGCTGCGAAATAAAGCCAAATAAATAAAATGAAGTCTTTCAAACTTCGGTCCACTCTCACGTAATAAGATTAATCAAACACGGGCTCAATTCGCCAACTCCACAATCTCCAATTGGCTTCTTGATCAACTCTTGCTTCCAAACTTCTTCAACTAAGATCATCAAGCTCTCCTTGAACTTCTTGGCTCGAGCTCTTGTAACTGGACCAACAGGAACATGCACTGGATCTTGTACTAACGAACATTGGGTTGCATCATTCCCCTCCTCTTGAAGAGGATTTGTCCTCAAATCCAAATCGTCACCTACATCAAAAGGACTCAAATCAGTTACATTAAAAGAAGCACTCACATTATACTCACCTGGTAAGTCCAACTTGTAGGCATTATCATTGATGCGCTCCAACACTTGGAATGGTCCATCCCCCCAAGGAAGTAACTTGGATCGACGCTGCAATGGAAACCTTTCCTTGCGCATGTGCAGCCATACCCAGTCACCGGGTTCAAACACTACTTTGCGACGTCCTTGGTTAGCTCGCTCGGCATACTGCTTCGTGCGCCTCTCAATATTCATCCTTGCCTTCTCATGAATCTGCTTCACAAAATCAGCCTTTTTCTTGCCATCAAGGTTAGTATACTCATGCTCAGGTAAGGGAGATAAATCCAATGGAGTCAAAAGATTAAATCCATACACAATCTCAAATGGCGAAAATTGAGTAGCAGAATGAACAGAACGATTATAAGCAAACTCAACATGAGGCAAACAATCTTCCCAAGACTTAATGTTCTTCTTGATAATAGCTCTAAGCAAAGTAGACAAAGTCCGATTCACTACCTCTGTTTGACCATCAGTTTGTGGATGACAAGTAGTAGAAAACAAAAGTTTAGTACCCAACTTACACCACAAAGTCTTCCAAAAATAGCTCAAGAACTTCGAATCCCTATCAGAAACAATAGTCCTAGGCATGCCATGCAATCTAACAATCACTCTAAAGAATAGATCAGCTACATGAGATGCATCATCAGATTTATGACATGGAATAAAATGTGCCATCTTAGAAAATCGATCAACAACCACAAAGATGGAATCTCGACCACGCTTAGTCCTAGGCAAACCTAACACAAAATCCATAGAAATATCAATCCAAGGTGCTGTAGGAATAGGCAATGGTGTATACAATCCATGGAAACTCACCCTAGACTTAGCTTGTTTACATGTAACACATCGACCACAAATTCTCTCAACATCACGTTTCATATGAGGCCAAAAGAAATGCTCATGCAGAACAGCTAAAGTCTTAGCAATGCCAAAATGTCCCATCAAACCCCCACCATGAGACTCAAGCAATAACAACTCACGTAAAGAACATTTAGGAATACATAACTTATTCTTCCTAAAAAGATAGTCATCATGCCTAAAATACTCTCCACTAGCAGCTCTCGCACATGCTAGATAAATCTCACCAAAATCATCATCATGCTCATACAAACTCTTGATACACTCAAAACCAAGCAACTTAGCATCTAAGGTAGAGATCAAGGCATATATACCTCCGAGAAAGTGCGTCAGCCACAACATTCTCTTTACCTTGCTTGTATTTGATGACGTAGGAAAACGTCTCAATGAACTCCATCCACCTCGCATGCCGCTTGTTCAACTTGTGCTGCCCCTTCAAGTGTTTCAACGACTCATGATCCGTGTGAATGACGAACTCATTGGGCCACAAGTAGTGCTGCCTGATCACTAAATTATTAACAACAAATTACCGCAACTAACACGGTGCAATTGTAGCACAAATTAAGTAATCGAGTATCGTATCCACAGGGATTGATACAACGAAACGACTTTATCTACCTCCTAAACAGACTATAATAGTAGACAGGCAAACGAAAGTAGAAGGTTTAATAATCTTAAACTAAAACGCAAATATAAAACAAAAGTACGTAGGCGAAAATCAAAGATTAAAAACAACTGATCCTAGGGCAGTAAATTCATTAACTAAATCTATGCAATAAACCTATTAATCCTATGTACCGGTTTAATCCAGTTATGATGAGAGATCACTTAATTAATCAATTACTCTCGCTAGAGCAGCAACGATCGTAGATTAGTAAATTATCTATCTCCGTTAGGTCTCAAGAAAATCTACTAACTCCCAATAGCTCCTAAGAATAGCTCTCTATGATCCACCTATCTCCGCTAGGTCTCAAGGTTAAAATCATATCATACATTCCTGAATCCGCTAAACAGTTATCTCCGCTAGGTCTCAAACCGAATAGCTAAACATGCAAACTATTGGCCAAATAATTCACAAGAAATTAAGCACCAGGAATTATGAATCATAAACTGGAAGGCACAAAGGTATTAACAAATAAATCACATAAATTCAATCAAATATTTACAAACCCTAGAATCAGCTAAAGTAAACTAGCCAGACATGCTTAAATACAACATAAACATATTTAAAGAGAAAGTAATTGTAAAAACTGAATTATATAAAAACCGAATAAAAAACTGGAGTAGCGACTTGAATCTTCAATCTTGATCCAAGTCTTGAAAACTAGAAAGCAATAAAATTCTAACGCTAAAACAAACTGAAAATATGAATGCTAAGGTTCTGGGGTGTGTCTCTCTAATAAGTCAAAGGAGGACCTATTTATAAGCTTCAGCTTTTCTTCGGATCACCATGGGAGTTGCCATGCAAAGTAGAATTCTAATGGTAATAGAATCGTGTGAATTAAGGCAACTCGCCAGCTGGATGTGCGCTCCGGAGAAACTCTCCCACTCTCGCTGAATTTGCAGCTCTCGCCAGAGGAATGAGTGTCACCAGAGTAACGGGTCATGCCAGAGGAATGGGTGATTTCTCTGACCTCGCCAGCGGGATCGTCGCCAGCGGAATGATGATCTCTCTGGCATTCGCCAGAGGAACGGTGAATTCTCTGCTATCGCCAGAGGAACGGCGATTTCTCTAGCTTCTCTGACTATTGAGCGCTGGACTTTACTTCTCTGATGCTGGCGCTTCTCGGCAGAGGAATAGGTGATTCCTCTGCTCTGGCTTCTCGATTCCTCTGACTTTTGATTCCTCTGACTTTTGATTCCTCTGACTAGTGACTCCTCTGACTAGCGACTTCTCTGACTAGCGACTTCTCTGATCTGGGCTTTGATTTCTCTGGCGAAGTGATTTCTCTGGCGATTCTGCGCTCGCTTCGATTCCTCTGCACTGGAGACTTGATTCCTCTGACTCCAGTGGAATGGTGATTTCTCTGATCTGGAGATGTCAGTTCCTCTGGAAAACGCCAGATTCATCCAAATTCATCCAAAACTGCATTCTTCCATCTCGAGAGCCTAAATCTCCTGCAAAGCATAAAATACACCATAAACGCACCAAATTCCAGAAGATTATCTTTAAACACACACGTATAAACCCTTAAAAATATAGCAAATTAAGCATAAATCACTGCCACGTTTGCAAAGCTCTCACCAATGCGTACAACTCCTTATCATACGTGGGATAACTCAACGTCGCCCCGTTTAGCTTCTCGCTGAAGTACGCAATGGGTCGTCTCTCTTGCATCAACACTGCACCAATACCAACACCAGAAGCATCACATTCAATTTCAAAAGATTTGGAAAAATTAGGAAGAGATAATACCGGGGCGTGGGTCAATTTGTATTTCAACTGCTGAAATGCATCCTCTTGCGTCTTTCCCCACTTAAACTCCACATTCTTCTTGATGACTTCCGTCAAAGGTGCTGCAACACTGCTAAAATGAGGCACGAATCGCCTGTAGAAGCTAGCAAGTCCATGAAAGCTTCGAACTGCTGCAATGTTCGTTGGCGTTGGCCACTCTTGGATAGCTCGTATCTTCTTCTCATCAACCAGTACACCCTGTGCACTAACAACAAAACCAAGAAACACAAGCTTGTCCGTACCGAAAGTGCACTTCTTAAGGTTAGCAAACAACTTTTCCTTTCGAAGCACATCCATAACAGACCTCAAATGTTCAACATGCTCATCATGGTTCTGGCTATAAATGAGGAAATCATCAAAGTATACAACTGTTGGATTTGTATACTGAAAGCAAGAACTTTATGCTTGTATACAATGATTCTTGTTTTCACTATTCTTATCTCCTATCTGATTGTGTTCATGATTGCATATGTATGTTCTTTATCTCTGTATAAGTAGATTATATGGTGTGTTGTAGATCACAGAAGACCATATAATTGGAATAACCTTAAGAGATATAATATGATCACAGCCGAAATAACTCTAGGACAAGTTATTGGTTTAGGCTGCAGTATAGATGGAAGTAGTTTGTCTTGGCTACTTGTCTATACTGGTACGTCATTACGTATTGATAGGACCACAGTTTGAGATGTATTCTTCTATCTGACTTAAGTGAAGAATCAAGATCTCGGTGACTTATAAATCTTAATACTAATAAGTATTCAGATATATATATTAACTCGTATATCACTTTGACTTACTATGGGTGAAAGTTATATACTAACTCGAGTACTCTGTATCTTGGGTGATAGCGGTTAATATATGATATTTGATTATCTGTATTAGTACCCGTATCCGGTATAGGATAATGACATCCCCTTAAGGAGCTCAATAAGGTTTATTACGCTAAACCCTGCAGGTTGATTAAGTTCAGGCGTAATAATAAAGTTTGAGTGGTACTGCTTAAGGAATTATTAAGAGATTAATTAATTTAAGCTGTCAGAGCTCTAATTAATTAATGGATGTCGGATATTTTAAATACGGAGATTTAATGAGTCTAAATACAAGCCCCGACTCATCACCGGCAATAAAGGGGTAAATCAGTATCGGTTCTCTAGTGGAATGAACTGATATTTATAAATTAATTATGGTCTGGGCTGACCATAGATAAATTAATTTATTTAAGGCCCATCTTTATTCCTTGTATCTGGTCCCTGGGCTGGCCCAATGTCTCCTAGCCCAAGTAGGGCAGATTTTCGGCCCTCACCTAGAAACTGGCGCCCCCTCTCAGTTTTCTGTATTATTAAATACAACTGTCAGCTCTCAGGAAAACACACTGATAAAAATTAGGGTTTTGAGAGCAGAGAGAGGCGCAGGAAAACGTGAGGTGATTTCTGTCTTGGGAATTTCCATAGCTCGTTGTCCATCCAACGTTGGGAATTGAGCGGGATACAGTCGAGAAGATCAGAGCTGGAGTAAGTTTCTTTCGACACGATCATCAACAGCTTGTGCATCCGATTCTCAAGTAAGTTTTTCCTAACACCTATGTGCAGCTGTTAAATTCATAGGAGCATGTTAGGATTTAATCGTTGTATGATGAATTAATAATAATCCAAGAAACGATCATCGGGCAAACGGAGCATTAATTCATTTTAATATTCCTTCAACAACAACAAATCTGCCAATGAAAGCACGCAAAACATGATTCATAAGACGCATGAACGTACTAGGCGCATTAGTCAAACCAAAAGGCATAACTAACCACTCATACAAACCAAGTTTTGTCTTAAAAGCAATTTTCCATTCATCACCTTCCTTAATCCTAATCTGATGGTATCCACTACGCAAATCGATCTTAGAAAAGACACAAGAACCATGTAACTCATCTAGCATATCATCTAAACGAGGGATAGGATGTCGATACTTTACCGTGATGTTATTGATGGCTCGGCAATCACAACACATCCTCAAAGACGTGTCCTTCTTTGGTACAAGTAGAACGGGTACCGCACAAGGACTCAAACTCTCCCTCACATGCCCTTTGGCCAATAACTCGCCAATTTGCCTCTCCAACTCCTTTGTCTCCTCCGGATTGGTTCGATAAGCTGGTCGGTTCGGCAGTGTAGCGTCGGGCACAAAGTCAATCTGATGCTCAATCCCTCGAATTGGTGGTAAACCAGCAGGTGTATCTTCGGGAAAAACATCATCAAACTCCTGCAAAATAGAACGAATAGAAGGGGGTAGAGAAGAGAGATCGTTAGTAATAACCAAGTTCTCCTGATATCGCAACAACATGATCGGCCTCTCCTCTTGTACACACCACTTCAAATCACTAGCCCTAGCAAGAAATGACTTATGAATTAACCCATTCTCCTTCTTCTCCACGGGCTGCTCCTTTGACTTTACCTTGTCCGCCTCCTTTTGTAATTGGACTTGATCCTCATAAACTTGTTTAGGAGTAAGAGGAACAAGCGACACCTTTTTCTGCTTTTATTCAAATGAATATTTGTTGGTGAAGCCATCATGAATAGCACGGCGATCAAACTGCCACGGTCGCCCCAACAGGATGTGGCTCGCTTGCATAGGGATCACATCACACACAACCTCATCCTCATACTTCCCAATGCGAAATGGAACCTTCACTTGCTTCGTCACTTTGATGACGCCTGTCTCATTCAGCCACTGCAAACGATACGGCTTGGGATGCTTCTCCGTGGTCAGCCCCAATCTCTCAACCATGGCTCTACTAGCCACATTCGTGCAACTCCCGCCATCAATGATCACACTACATACCTTGTCTTGAACAAGACATCTCGTGTGAAAGAGGTTCTCCCGCTGCTCTCGCTCATTGGGTTGAGTTTGGACACTAAAGGCTCTCCTGGCTACAAAAAGCTGTCCATTGGGCGCGAAAATCTCCTCACACTCCTCCTCATCATCGGCATCATCTACATCCTCCAATTTCGGCATATCAGGATCGGTCTCATCACCATCCGTCACGACTTCGCCGTCATCTCTCATGATCATAATTCTCCTGTTCGGGCAGTCACTCATAATATGCCCGAAGCCTTGGCACTTGAAGCACTTCTTATCTCGATTTCAACCATCGGAATCGGCCGAAATGCCCTGGTTTGATGCACCGGATCCCTCATGTCGGGACCTAACGAACTGCTTCTTCTCCTCTCTCGGCGGTGCCTCCTTTTTCCATTGATTCCCTTTTGACGAGGAACCACTAGAAACTGGTTGCGATTGCCTCCAATTGCCCTGATTCTGGCGCTGGTTGCTGCTATTGTTGCCCCTCATCTTGAGTTGATTCTCGATCTTTATGGCCATGTGAACCATGTCCTCCAGCTCAACGTAGTGCTGCAACTCCACCTTATCACGAATATTCCAATGCAAACTAGCTAAGAATCTCGCCATGGTCGCCTCTCGCTCCTCCACCATATTGGCTCGAATCATGGCAACCTCCATCTCCTTATAATACTCATCTACACTCCGACTACCTTGCCTCAAAGTCTGCAACTTGTTGAAAAGCTCGCGGTAGTAATGATTCGGCATAAAACGCTTCCTCATCACAGCCTTCATCTCCTGCCAAGTCTGAATAGGTGGCTCACTGTTTCTCCTCCTACTCGTCACCATCTGATCCCACCAAACAAGTGCATAATCTGAGAACTCAATCGCTGCCAACTTCACCTTCTTGAGCTCTGAATAGTTATGGCAATCGAACATAAGCTCCACCTTTCTCTCCCAATCAAGATACAATTCGGGGTCATTCTTCCCTTAGAAGGAAGGAATGTTCATCTTGATGTTGCCCAGATTGTTATCTTGCCACGTTCTGCCGCCTTCGTCATCTTCCTCAAATCCTGTATCATCTACATGCTCCTCATACGGACGGTGGAATCGACCTCCTCTACCACCACGGCCTCCTCGCCCGCCTCGGCCTCCTCGTGTGAAATTGATCTCTCGAGAATGAGACTGCTCCATCTGTTCGATCTTGTCGTACACTCCCTCGATTTCTGAGTGTAGCATCTTGCCAAATTCTGAGCGAAGTGCCTCCAGCACGAGTTTAAACTTTGGATCCATAACAGGGCTATCGCTCAAATCCGCACCCTGTTCATCTTTCTTAGACATAGTGACACAGACAGAAAATAAGAAACGGATAGTGAAACAAAATAAAAGGACCTCACCACCTCACAAACACTCGTGTATCACTCAAGATGAAATCACTCAGCGCTCATGTATCACACACAAACGGTTAATGATACGATCCTTGCTGACCAATCGAACACCACGCAAACGGAAGACTTGACAAACGAACAGAAGATGGAATCCCAAAACCTCTTAATCTAACCCACGGAATGATTTAGGCGAACGAATCCCTAAACTCTAACGTGAAGTTGACGCAGTAACTCGGGGACGCTGAATGACACCCGACGAGGGTTGGTTGACTCGCCGTTACGTCGATAATTGAATTCGTCTTGGAATAATCAAGAGGAATTCGGAATTCTCAAGAGAGAAATAAAAACTCACAAGTTTATTGATAAAAGTAGGCTAATTTTCGTCCAACATGTAGCAGCCATATATATAGGCAAAACTAAACCTAGTCTAATAAGGAAACAACTTAAAAACAAGCCCTAATAAGCCAAACAAGGCCTTTACTTTAAAATTCGAAATTTAACAAGGCCCTTAACTAATGGGCTGCGAAATAAAGCTAAATAAATAAAATGAAGTCTTTCAAACTTCGGTCCACTCGCACGTAATAAGATTAATCAAACACGGGCTCAATTTGCCAACTCCACAATCTCCAATTGGCTTCTTGATCAACTCTTGCTTCCAAACTTCTTCAACTAAGATCATCAAGCTCTCCTTGAACTTCTTGGCTCGAGCTCTTGCAACTGGACCAATAGGAACATGCACTGGATCTTGTACTAATGAACATTAGGCTGCATCATCATCAACGGTTGGTCGCCTCAAGTAGTGTGCACCGAAAACCTCAATAACACCTCGGCAGAAGTGGCGCAAGCACTCATACCCTATTGTTTCAAAAACTCGCAAGTACTCATCGTAGTGATCAGCTGGGCCACCATATGCCAACTGTCTAATCGCATTCGTACATTTTTGTAGTGGCGTGAAACCCTCTCTTCCCTGTGGCATCGGGTTTTTGTTGAAACCATGTGTTGTGGGCTTCCAAAGCATTCACTATGCGAGTGAATAACTCTTTTCGCATCCGAAAATGCCACCGAAATACATTGGGACCCCATGTTGGATTATCATCAAAATAATCCCGCATGAGTCGCTCGTGTGCTCCTTCCCGATCTCTTTGCACATATCTTCTCGTGTGAGGTGTGTTTGACGCTATTGCTCGAAGCACATGTTGGTGGATACTACCATCCTCCATGTATTGGCTCATGTACTCTTCCATAAAGGCTTCAGCTTCAGCTACAGCTGCAGCTGTTTCTTCAACATCACGCTTAGAAGAAGATGAAGACATAAGTCGTTTGTTTTGATGTTATGAAGATATATATTGGATACGAGAGAATTGTTCTTCATAGATGATGAGAATGAAGTATATGGTACATATATTTATAATAACTAAGAGGTAACCGTTGGAGAAGGCAACAGTTACTTTCTAAATTAATATGACCGTTGGAGAAGGCAACGGTTACTTTCTAAATTATATGACCCTTCGAGAAGGCAACAGTTACTTTGGAAATTAATATGACCCTTCGAGAAATCAACTGTTATTGAAACAAGTACATTTTATTGAAAGATAAATTTAATGGTTACACACAACACAGTTACAGAATTATAAACAAATCCTAGTGGATACAAGATAACACAACTAATTATCATCTTCCCATTTTTTCAGTATCTTCTCGCAGTGTTTTTTGTGCAAGTAAAGCTGCATTTTTGTCATCCCTGATGTGTCCTTCATTACGAGTTCATACTCTTTTAGATTTTGCCTCTCCTCCTTCAGACGTTGTTCCTCCTTTTTTAGAAGTTGTTCATGTTTTTTATAAGCGTATTTTCTTCCATTATACGTAGGTATTTTGCTGCATTAGTTTCATGCTCTTTTGCAACTTCACGCAGTGCATCAAGGTAATCTTTTTTCCCCTTCCCCTTCACCTTTCTCTTTGCCGCTTTATGCCCCATTGGGCGACTCGTGGGAGTTTCTTCAGCTGTAGAAGATGATGCGTAGGCTCCTCCTTCTGTATTTTTGGTTCTGTTGGATGCTTGAACAGTTCCTTGCACCTCGGCAAACTTGGGAACTTCTTTCAAAAGTCTCCAAACTCCAACATATTTAAAACCTTTTGTACCGTGATGCTGCTTGTATTCTGTTTGTGCCATCTCCATAATATCAGCATCATTTGCACTGCTTTTCCAGATGCTTGCAATCCTATTGTAACATTCAGAAAACCATTTCACCTGTTTCTGCATCTTGTAGAAATGAGCCTTCAACTGTTTAAACTTTCTGCTTGGAGTGTTGGCAGGACGATTTTCATTGTAGGCTTTCGCAATGCGTTTCCACATTTTGTCCATCTTTTGCTCGTTTCCAACAACTGAATTGATGCTAATATCGATGTAACATTGCACAAGAACTTCACACTCCGCATCTGAATAAAACACCCGGCGCATGTTGGTATTATCTTCGTCGTCGTCGGATGAAGGCTCAACAGAGAGATTTATATTCTCCAAACCTTGAACTGCCTTTCCTGAAGATGGTGTGCCTCCATCAGTACCACTCCCATCTACACTGGTCCTCCTAGAAGAGTCAGAAAACATAAACCCCTGTGAAGGATGTCCTTGTGGGGAAAATCCTAGAGGGGGATACCATTGTTGAGGATATCCGTATGGCTGAAATCCCTGAGATGGATGCACTTGGGATGAAAATTGAAATGAAGGGGCTGATTGACTCATGGGATTGTTGGGATATATTTGAGGATTAGACATATTTGGCCAAGAGAAATTTGGAGGGCGAATGCCGGAATTTTGAGAAGGATCGTTACAATTTTGTGAAGGAGAACTTGAATTTTGTGAAATTGAATTTGATCCATATGGATCAAACCAATTTGAAAATCCACTCATGATGTTTCTAATTTTTTTGGAGAGAACTAAATATGATAAATAGATGAAGAGTAATTTTGGGGTAAGAATCATATGATACATGAAGATATATATAGGGGAAAAAATACCCTTATTAAATATGGCCGTTTGAGAATTGAAACGTTATAATTGTAGTAGCTTCGTACCATCACATCAAATATAGTACTCCCTCTGTCCCGCGAGTCTTGACACGTTTGGGTTCGGCACGGGAATTAAGGAGTTGTAGATTAGTGTTTTAAGTGTGTAATTAATAAAGTATAAAATGGGTGAAGAAGCTTATGGTGTTGTGTGAGTGTGTGTTTGCTTGCTGTGAGAGTCGATATCAGGGGAGGGCAGGCGGCGGCCGGCGGTGGCTCCGCGCCACTGTTGACTGGAGTGCGCAGAGAGAGAGAGAGGGTGAGAAGGGCGGCGGTGGTTAGATCCTGCTGCTGCGGCCGCTGGATATGTGAACAGGGGAGGGTTGAAAGAGAGACGAGGGAGGTGGAGAGCGCGGCGGCAGTCAACTTTTTCTGCTGCTGTCGGCCGATTTGAGTGAAGAGGGAGGGAGTTCACGCGGCGGCCATGGTGGTGGCTGTCGCCGGGAATTTTGAGAGGAGGAGGTGGTGGTGTTTCTGTTCGTGTGTGTATGCTGTTGTGTGGTAGTTTGAGGGAGACGGAAGAGAGGACGAGGGAGGAGGGGGGTCAGGGCGGTGCGACTGCGTGGCCGGCGACACCAACCGCTGCCGGAGAAGGGGAGAAGGGGAAAGGGGTGCTGGGCGGCGTCTGCTTGTGTGCGTGTGTTTGTGTGTGTTGTGTGTGTGGGTGTGTTTAAAGAGATGAAGAAAGGATTTGGGCTAGAAGTGTTGGGCTCTTTATTGGGCCGATTTTATTTCAAAACTGAGCTTTGTTATAATATTCCTTGGGCTGATTTTTATTTTAAGTGGCTGGGCCCGATTTTTCTATTTAATTTCACTTGGGCTGCTGTTTTTGTTTATTTGGGCCGTGAAATTCTTTTAATTAAATGGACTGCACTTGATTTATTAATTAGACTTATTTAGTTTGATTAATTATTTTTAAAATAATAATTTGCATAATAACATTATACCCCCTCCGTCCCAATAAATGTGGCCACTTTCTTTTCGGCACGGAGATTAAGAAAGTGATAGTTAAGTTTTAATAGTGTGTGGCCCATCAAGATTAATGTGTTAATTAACAGCCTATTTTCTGTGTGAGGGAAGATTGCTGGCCGCTGTTTCACCTCTTTCGCCGGCAACGCGGCCGCCCGTCTGAAAAAGGAATTTCGTCCATTACCAGAAGACCATCTCCCAGTACCAATTCATACAGGAATTCAAGTTCAATCATAACAATTGCTCTTCAAACACTCTTCTCTGCTATCTCTCGGCTAAAGCAAGAATACCTCAATTGGCTATTCAAGATTACTTTTCTGGAGAGCAGAAGAACCGATGGCACCGGCGGTCACCCCTCGTGCCACCTCTGTGGTTTACCGGCGATGGCGCCGCTCCACGCCGTCGAGATCTGTGATGCCGCTCCACACACGCCCACACTGAGATCTTTGTGCGCAACGAGAGAGAGAAGGAGATAGAGCAGAAGTAGAGGGGGGAAAATTCATGGTGGCGGCGGCCTTGTAGCTGCCATTCGCCGAAAAATTCAGGAGCAAGGGTTGCCGCCGCCGCCGAAGGTTGCAGGGGACGTCGAACCCAAATAATTGAGAAGGGGACCAAAGGGGTTGCACTCACAGAGCTTTGGATCGAAACTCACCTTCTTCTCCGACGATTTGGGTGTCGCCGCTGACGATTTTGGGGTGCCGCCGAGAGAGGTAAGCGATTTTGGAGTGCTGCCGCCTACAACAGATAAATGAGCGAGAGAGAGAGAGAGAGAGAGAGAGAGTTGAGCGAGAGAAGTGAGCTAGAGAGATAAATGAGAATTTAATTAGAGAACCCTAATTTTTATTAAGTGAACTTAATTAAATATAAATATTTCTACTTTTAGAAAGTGGCCACTTTTAGTGGGACAAACTAAAATGGAAATGTGGCCACATTTATTGGGACGGAGGGAGTATTATTAATATGTGCATATTTTAAGTAATTACTTATTATATGCTAAGTATGACATGGAATTGCATTTACATTTTACAATCAAAGTATTTATGATTTATTTGGTTTTATTTATAAATCCAACTGTTAAAGAAAATCGAGTAAGGATATTGTCGGTGTCCGTAACTAAAGAATTTTTGTTTTTAATTATTTATTCATTATATTTGGAAACCTGGCGTGATGAATCATAGAATGTTTACGACTTAAGATTAGATTCAGGAGACCTATTAAGAATATAGATTTCTTGTAGGCTTTGTGGATCGTGAGGACTAGCGCAGCTATTCCGATTCTGAGATAAGATAAACGACAGGCATTGCCTATTTAGGTGGGCTATTTTCCAAGTGTATGTTTGAGTTATTAAGCTCTAAATGTTTCATGAAAATACAAACTGTTTATCCAATAAATATTGTTGTGCACTCTACCATGTTTAAGGCTCGCAAAGTTAATCAATTGAGGTTCTCTTATAACCTAACACGTTGTTTGAGAATTGTGTACACTTGTTAGCTGACTCAGTGGGTTGATCTCCATTGGGCACTAACCAAAGGCGTTATAAGGGTGCCCAGCTAGATGTGTTCCGGAGCATGAGAAATATGAGGCCTGTCTGGGTAGCATCCCGAGGTCAAAGTAAACTTGTATGGGTTACGCCCTCAGTTCAAGTAAGTGGAGACAGAGATCCGTCGGTGGCTAAAAGGTCCGGAATCACAGCGAGTAACAGAATAGAGTGTGACAACTGCGCACAATATATATATATATATATATATATATATATATATATATAGAGAGAGAGAGAGAGAGAGAATGGATCCATGGAGAATTGTATATATTTTGAGAATAAAGAATTGATCATGGCCTTTGATTAAATAAGATCTAGCGGCTTATATGTCATCCGCTCTTTATTTATTTGATGCTTTTAATTTTATGTTTAATTATCATTAAGGTTAATTATGTAAATTTAGTTTCTTATTTGTAACCGCCTTTTTAGTGGTCAAATTTTAACAAATCTATTTCTTTTCGGTAGTTATGAAATTAATATGTTTGAATTTTTTTTTTTTTTTATCTTCCTTTTAGGTTTAACGTCTTATAGCAGTTTCATTTTAAAATTTTATCAGACAAAAAACTTTAGAAAATTTGGTTTTGTTTTCATTTTTTCATACTCTGATTGAAATGAATACAGGTTCGTAATATTTTTTTTAATTGTTTTTATCAGCGTGCTTATACTTTTTCAGTTGTTTCTGTTGTGTTTATTAATTGTACTGCATTTTTTTTGTCGTCAATATATGGTTGTTATTCTTATTAATGTTCATTCAAGTTTTTGTATTATATTATTAAAGTTATTTAGTTTTTTTTGTGGCTTGTATGATGTGTTTAGTATATGTGGTTTCGTTATTAGTATTGATTGTTTCGTTTTTTTTTTTTAAATACATATGGCTGTTCGTTTTTTTTGTCCTTACGATGTATTCTCCCCAATTCCAGGTCCCAAGTTCATAGACATTCTCAAGGCAGTTCAGAATGAATGGATGTACAGTCCCGCTTATGCAGCTCACCATTAACGAGAATGACATGGAGATCATGAAGTGCCGCTTAAACCAGGTACCTCCGTCTACGCAGTCTATCATTTTTTCAAGAACATTTTTTATCTTTATTTCTTCTCGGCTTCTGCCTGTAAAGAACTCCATCCACTCACTGAATAACTCATTCACTTCTGTCCGCTCGAACACCTCTATCTTTTTCTCACCCTTTGGGAAACCGAAGACTCGGTAGACGTCGTCTTCATATATTTGAACTTTACAGGTTCCATCTATCTCTAGGCAACCAGTTCTTGAGTTGTATTTGTCCAATACCCAGTAAGCAAGCCTTGAAGGCACATCTTTGATGGTGAATTCTAGAATCCTGCCGAATCCAATGGCATGAACAGCTTCACGTTGGGCCTCGTTGAGGTCACGTAATTTTTTGAAAAATGCAGCGGGTGTGCTTCGGGTGTTGAATCGGTGAAGATTGCAGCTGATCCTCGAGCTCTATTTATAGGCGAAGTCTTGAATAGATCCGTTGGAGAGATGGTATTCAGGATTTCTGTCGTTATGAGACGATATTGTTTTTTTGGCTGAGGTGGCAATCTTCGGATACTCCTTTTGACAACATTTGAATTGTTTTGTCCTTGGAGTATGGTGCTTCTGCATCTTTACACGCAAAGTAAAACTCTCGTACTTGCAAGGACGATCTTCAAATCTTTGGCATTTAATGATTTTGTACTTAAACATTAAATGCAGCGTGTCCGGTACTCGTCTCTTCAGTTAGATGTAGAATGTCGACTGGTATTTGAGATGTCTTCAGTTCAATGCTGATGTTGAGTTGTGTGATTATCTACGACTGATGACTGAAGACTTCCAGTCGAGGTGTGTCCTTTCAGTGAGGCGTGCTTCAATTGAGCTGTCTTTGATCTTCAGTCTTTGGTTCCTTGTCCACTTGATCTAACGTCTTGGTAACTCTAGTTAAGGCCTGTGAGAATTGAAACCTTTGGACCTGATTGAGACAAAGACAAGAGATGCAGACTAATGTTTTTGGTGTCATCTGTTAGGTCCTGAGGGTCTCGAATAGGTGTATTGGGGGGGAATACACCTATGTATGGGGGGGGAATACACCTATGGGCTATTTTAAATTCCTCAATCAGAGAGATCTCAGTCAGAGATCAAAACGAAACTTTACATGCAAACACAGACTCCTGTTTTACTGAAAATAGTTTTGACCAAACAGGGTTGACGACTGATACTGAAAAGCTCTTCAGTAAAGAGTTATCAGTTAAGTTACTGGAACTTAACTGATGCAAATAAAGGCTTCAGTCGGGTTTGCTAAAACAGAGATGATAACACTCTTCCTGACTATCACAAGATAGATCAGTCAGACTGATATCATACGCAGCGGAAATTAAACTTAGTTTCGCAATAGCCTCGGTGGAGCACGTTGTTGGTCTTTAGGTTTCTCTTTGCAGTTAATCAGTGTTCAGTTTATCAATTGAAATAACACAAGTAAGAATGTAAAACTGAAAGCTGTAAACAACACAGAGACTTTTACGTGGTTCGGAAAAACCCTTTCCTACATCCACGGTCGGTTGATCAGACCAATAATCCACTCCGGAAGTGCTTAACAGGTGCATTGCAAACCAAACCGTGTGCTTGCCGGGTGCACACAACCGTACCACTGAAGAAAACCCTTCTTCAGTACCCACGCTTCACTCGCGTCGGATTTCTCTTGCTCAGCACAACCCGTGCTAAGACTTCTCACTCAGAGTCAGAGTACCTTCCTGAACTCCGAATCACTCAAACACTCTTTTGGGGGGGGAGGTTTGAACGAGTGCCAACTATATTACAAAGAACAAGTTCTTTGAAGCAAGTTTGACCTATGGCTTCTGGGTAAACAGAGGTTCGCCTAAGGTCTAAGAGAATATTAAAGGAATATTAAACTGAATTAACATTCCGCTTTGCCCGATGATCGTTTCTTGGTTATTATTAATTTATCATACAACGATTAATCCTAACATGCTCCTATGAATTTAACAGCTGCACATAGGTGTTAGGAAATACTTACTTGTAAAACGGATGCACAGGTTGTTGATGATCGTGTCGAAAGACTTCAGTTCTGATCTTCTCGACTGTATCCCGCTCAGCTTTCACCGTTGGATGGACAACGAACTGTGAAAGTCCCAAGGCAGAAAGCTCCCAATGTTTCCTGCGCCTCCTCTCAGCTCTCAAACCCTAATAATTATCAGTGTGTGTTTCCTGAGAGCTGACAGCTGTATTTTATAATAAAATAAGCAGTAGGGGGCACCACTTTAGGGTAGGGGGCGATTTCTGCTCCTTCTAGGGCTAGGAGTCATTGGGCCAGTCCAGGGACCAGATACAAGGAATAAAGATGGGCCTCAAATAAATTAATTTATCTATGGTCAGCCCAGACCATAATTAATTTATAAATATCAGTTCATTCCACTAGAGAACCGATATTGTCTTACCCCTTTATTGTCGGTGATGAGTCGAGGCTTGTATTTAGACTTATTAAATCCTCATATTTAAAATATCCGACATCCATTAATTAATTAGAGCCCTGACAGCCTAAATTAATTAATCTCTTTGTAATCCTTAAGCAGTACCACTCAAACCTTATTATTGCGCCTGAACTTAATCAACCTGCAGGGTTTAGCACAATAAACATTATTGAGCTCCTTAAGGGGATGTCATTATCCTATACCGGATACGAGTACTAATACAGATAATCAGATATCATATATTAACCGCTATCACCCAAGATACAGAGTACTCAAGTTACTATATAACTCTTGCTCATAGTAAGTCAAAGTGATAAACGAATCGACATATATATCTGACATCTTATTAGTATTAAGATCTTATAAGTCACCGAGATCTTTAATTCTTCACTTAAGTCAGATAGAAGAATATATCTCACTGTGGTCCTATCAATACGTATGACGTACCAGTATAGATAAGTAGTCAAGACAAACTACTTCCATCTATACCGCAGCCTAAACCAATAACTTGTCCTAGAGTTATTTCGGCTGTGATTATATTATATCTCTTAAGGTTATTCCAATTATACGGTCTTCTGTGATCTACAACACACCATATAATCTACTTATATAGAGATAAAGAACATACATATGCAATCGTGAACCCAATCAGATAGGAGATTAAATAGTGAACACAGGAATCATTGTATACAAGCATAAAACGTTCTTGCTTTCAGTATACAAATCCAACAATCTCCCACTTATACTAAAACAAAACTTTTAGTATACAATGTGTCTAAATACTAGCTATTACAACATCCACTTCACACTTCACTTCTTCTCCCACTTATACTGAAAGTTTTTCTCTAAGTGGGTGGCATCAACCGCAATCCCATCCCTCGAGCATGTTTCTCGTAGGCCTTTTGCGGCAAGCTCTTCGTGAAATGATCAGCTAAGTTCTCCAAAGAGTCAATCTTCTCAACTAGCACATCTCCTCTGCTTACGATTTCTCGTATGATGTGGTACTTTCTCTCTATGTGTTTGGTCGCCTTGTGGCTCCTGGGTTCCTTAGAGTTTGCCACTGCACTCGAGTTATCACAATAAATTATGATACTCTTAGGCAAATTAGGTACCACTCCTAGATCCAAGAGGTAGTTCCGGAACCATACAGCCTCTTTAGCAGCTTCAGAAGCAGCTACATACTCGACTTCCATGGTGGAGTCTGCAATGCATTTCTGCTTTGCACTCCGCCATGATACGGCTCCACCTCCCAAGGTAAACACATATCCAGAAGTAGATCTCTTCTCATCCCGGTCAGCCTGGAAATCCGAATCGGTGTAACCCAAAGGAGATAGACTGTCTGATTGGTAAACTAGCCTATAATCTCGAGTCCTCTTCAGGTACTTGAGAATATGCTTTACCGCAGTCCAGTGTCCTGGTCCAGGGTTCGACTGATATCTTGCAACCATGCCAACGACATAGCAAATATCAGGTCTCGTGCAAAGCATTGCATACATGAGGCTACCTACGGCGGAAGCATATGGTATCTTCCTCATTTCCTCAACCTCACTAGGCGTCTTAGGACACATGTCCTTAGACAGAGGAATGCCATGTCTGAAAGGTAGCAAGCCTTTCTTGGGATTTTGCATGCTAAAACGAGCAATCACAGTATCAATGTAGGACGCTTGAGATAAGCTCAACATCCTTTTCTGGCGATCACGGACAACCTTGATCTCCAGGATGTACACTGCATCTCCTAAGTCCTTCATTTGAAACTGTTCGGATAACCACTTCTTTATGTCCGATAATAGCTCAACATTGTTGCCAATGAGGAGGATATCATCTACATAAAGTGCAAGGAAAACCACGTCGCCATTGGCATCTAAACGGTACACGCAACTTTCGTTTTCACAACGAGTAAATCCATAGGATTTAATCACCTCGTCAAAACGCTTGTTCCATGACCTCGAAGCTTGCTTAAGTCCATAAATGGACTTCTTCAGCTTCCATACAAGATGCTCTTCGCCCTTTTTCACAAACCCTTCGGGTTGCTGCATATAGATGTCCCTTCCTTCTTCAAGGAAACCGTTTAGAAAAGCGGTTTTGACATCCATTTGCCAAATCTCAAGGTTCATGTGGGCTGCTATGGCAAGGAGTATTCGGATGGACTTAAGCATGGCAACCGGCGAAAAGGTTTCATCGTAATCTATACCCTGTTTCTGGGTATAACCTTTCGCCACCAGTCTAGCTTTAAAAGCTGCGACTTCGCCATCCGAATCTCGCTTTCTCTTGTATACCCACCTACTACCTATAGCTTTGAAACCATCAGGTAGTTCAGTTTTCTCGTATACCTCCATAGCAGTCATGGATTCTATCTCAGAAACCATGGCGTCGTACCAAGAATCTGCATCTAGATCCTTCATCGCTTGCCTAAAGTTATCAGGGTCGACATCCTTTTGTTCATCAACAGGAAGAAGATCCGAAGACTCTCCCAAGAACATAAATCGATCGGGTTGAACGACAACCCTCCCACTACGACGAAGCGGTGGTGGTACAGCTGTGACAATGGTTTGTGCAGTATCCTGTGGTACATTTACTTGCACACTTGGCTGGGGTGATGGAATCGCCTATCCATTGCCTTCGATTTCTTGAAGGACAATCTCGGACCTTGACTTGTGTTCATTTATATAATCCTGTTCCAAGAATCGTGAGTTGGTGCTAACAACCACTTTCTGATCCTTAGGATTATAAAAATAAGCACCTTTCGTCTCCTTAGGGTATCCTATAAACAACATTAATTTGCATCTAGGCTCCAATTTCTTTGCTTCCTTGTCTAGCACGTATGCAGGACAACCTCATACCTTTATATGGTTCAAACTGGGCTGACGCCCTGACCATAACTCGATAGGAGTTTTAGGAACCGATTTGGACGGTACCCTATTTAGCAAATAAACCGCTGTTTTCAAGGCATATTCCCAAAACGAAATAGGCAATGATGCATAACTCATCATTGATCGTACCATTTCCATAAGAGTTCTGTTTCTTCTCTCTACTACACCATTCTATTGGAGAGTACCCGGTGCAGTCAATTGGGATGTAATCCCACATTCTGACAAGTATTGCAAGAACTTGTTTCCAAGGTATTCGCCACCGCGATCAGACCGCAATGACTTGATAGATTTACCCCTTCTCTTCTCCACTTCTAACTTGAATTCTTTGAATTTCTAAAAGCATTCAGACTTGCGTTGAAGTAGGTAAATATACCCAAATCTTGAGTAATCGTCAATGAAAGTGACGAAATACTCATACCCTCCACGAGCCTTTGTGGACATCGGTCCACACAAGTCAGAGTGAATCAATTCTAACACATGCGAGGCCCTATTCCCCTTGGCCTTAAAAGGCCTTGCCGTCATCTTTCCTTCTATACAGGATTCGCAGGTTCTAAATGGAACAGCTTGAAAGTCTTTCAAGACTCCATTTGAAACGAGCCTTTGGATCCTATTTAGATTGATGTGGCCTAACCTTAGGTGCCACACATGCGTATATTGTTCATGAGAATAATACTTCCTCTTATTCTGATTAGGACAGATTTGTGATGTAGATGCAACATGGACGGAATTTTTAATTGGACATGTAATAGTATAGAGAGAGTTGTTCAAAATTCCAGAACAAATAGTCATGTTATTTTTCATGATAGAGACGACTCTATCAAAAGTAACAGAATATCCATCCAAAAACAATTTTGAAACAGAAATTATGTTCCGCCGAAACTCCGGCACATATAAAATATCTCTCAAAACTAAAATGTCATCACCAAAACATAAAGATAAATCTCCAATAGCAACAGCTGCGACCTTCGACGCATTGCCCATGGAGATGGTGATCTCATCACTTTCCAGCTCCCTTGTCGGCTTGAAGCCCTGCAAGGTGTAACAAACATGATCAGTTGCCCCCGTATCCACTACCCATGAATGAGTAGAAAACGAAGCTAAAAATGTCTCAGTTACTAAAACTTGTGACGTACCTTGTCCCTTTGCCTTGAGCATCGGACAATCTTTCTTCCAATGCCCAGTCTTGCCGCACTTGAAGCACTTTCCCTTTCCAGTCGGCTTCTTCACGCCGCCGCTAGGGCCGTCCACTTTGGCTTTGCCACTCCCACTAGCTTCGTTGTCATTCTTGCCCTTTGGACCTTTCCACTTCTTTTTCCCGCCTTTCGACGAAGAAGTAGATCCCTTGGTAGCGACAAGAATCTCTTTCCCTTTTCGCGTGCCCATGACTCCCTCCGCCGTAACTAGAGCATTCAACAACTCATTAAGAGTATAGTTGACCTTGCTCATAACGACATTGAGACGGAAGTTCTCATAAGATTTGGGGAGAGTGTTGAGGATGATATCGACCTTGGCTTCGCCCTCGATACCCCCTCCTAGCAGATCAAGCCTGTCAAACAGATTTATCATATGCATGACATGATCGTACACAGGACTGCCCTCGCTCATAGTACATGCTAAGATTTCTCTCATTATGTTAAAGCGGGCAGACCTTTCGGATTCTCCATAAACCTCAGAGAGATTTAACATGATCGTCGCCGCATCGTCCATGCCCTGATGCTGGAGTTGCAAAGTTTGCGACATAGTCATCATAATATAGCACTTGGCCATATTATTTGACTTGTGCCACTTCCTATGCGCCTCACATTCCGCATCAGTCGACTGATCAGTTAAGGCCGCGGGACGTGGAGTGGTAAGCACAAAACTGTGCTCATCAGCGTCAAGAATGTACATTATGTGGCGTTTCCATTCGGTATAGTTAGGACCGGTGAGAGGATTGCTAGCTAAAATATTAATGATCGGAGACATAGACATATCTGAAAGTAAACAATTTAAACATGTAAGAACATGAACGCATATAGTTCGTAATAATAATATTGTAACCTTTTGATAAAACAATATTAGTGAAACCTCCAACGGCTCAAAGAATTCCATATGTAAGCCACGTGGGGTGGACAGTTACACACGAACTCCTCAACCAGACTATTCACCTAGTCATTTAATTTCCATGTCAACTTAACCTTTTGACAAAAGAAATTAATAGTTGGCACCTTGACTAGACCATATCATCATCAAGAAGGGACTCCGTGGGGGAGTTGTACATTGTACTTGATATGATATCTAAGCAATGACCACATTTTAACCTTGAAAATTAAATTCTCGAAATTAACATACTCACTCGGACCATGTCGCTTTCAATTTAATTTTCTTGATTATCTTATTTAATACCATTCTCCAAAGTACTTGTGAAAATTACACAAGTAAGCCACGTGGGGTGGACCGTTACTGCATAACTCCCACTACTTTAATGGTTTAAATATTTTTTATAGAAACCTCTTCTGACAAACTTATGAAAAACAAATACGAAGTAAGCCACGTGGGGTGGACCGTTACTCATATTGCTAAACACTTTGTCTAGAGACCGCATGTGGAGGTCTAAAATAATTTTAATTGCTTAAAATTATTAAAACTGCTTAGTCTTTTTAATTCAAAAGGTTTGTTCATGCTCAAGCACATAATCCTAATCATGCTTTTCTAGAACGCAACATGTAAAACATGCTCGCAGAATTCTAAAACATGCTTAAGAAAACGATAAACCTACTTATCATGCTTGTCTAAGCGCAGTTAATAAAGCATATTAACAAGCAGAGACGAACAAAAGCAGGTAAAGAGCATAAGAGATTAACACCACGGCATGCAAAGAACAGTAAAAAGAAATTAAAATTCTTCATGACCCATTCGTGGAATCCCAACATCTATTGTATTTTTAAAGAATAAAATAAAATAAATAAAATTAAGCCCAAAAACTAAAACTCGGCCCGAACACTTAGGCCCGTCGTTGGAATTAGGGTTTGGGCCCCCTAGAGTTTGAGATACGCAGCTCGGGTTTGGAAACCCTAGCTGCCGCCGCCTTCCTTGCACAGCCGCCCTCCGCCGCACAGCAGCCACCCGGCGCTGCAGCAGCCCGCCAGCCAGCACACGGCGCTTCCAGACAGCAGACAACAGCCGGCAGCAAGCCCTAGGCGGTAGCCCCCTGTGCGAGCAGCAGCATGCGGAAGGCGCGGACAGACACTCGCCTGGCTCGGCCTTCGGCGCCCACAGCAGCATACAGCAGAAGAAGCAGGTAAGCACTCGGCGTCTCGGCGCGCAGACAGCAGGCTCGGTAGCAGCGGCCGCGCGACGCCCTCCGGGCGCGCAGCGCGTGAAGCGCCGCACGCGCAGCCCTGGGCGCGCACCGCCCCTGCTCGCCCCCGTCCAGCCTTCGCCTCGCCTCCGCCCATCGCTCGTGCAGAACCAAGAGCTATGCAGTGGCCGCGCGGGGCCTGCCTGGACGCGCTGGCGCACGGCGTGCTTGCACCCACGCGCGCGCTGCCCCTCGTGCCCGCAGCCCCTCGTGCCCGGTCCCGTACGTTTTCTCCTTACACCATTTATCTTCGTTGATTCGTTGTCGTACTCGTCTTGTTCTTCAGTTTTACAGATTACAACAGAAAAACAAATACAATTGAAAACCTAATCTAACCACGGATTTTCTCGCGGTGAAAAACGATTACAACGTCAAACGACGTATTCCACGAATCAACAGACCACGAAGAACAACAGCAGTAAAAACAACGCACATTATTAATCGTACATAAATTAATAATAGAGCCAAGAAATTAATCCTGGGCTCTGATACCAATTGAAGGAATATTAAACTGAATTAACGTTCCGCTTTGCCCGATGATCGTTTCTTGGTTATTATTAATTTATCATACAACTATTAATCCTAACATGCTCCTATGAATTTAACAGCTGCACATAGGTGTTAGGAAATACTTACTTGTAAAACGGATGCACAGGTTGTTGATGATCGTGTCGAAAGACTCCAGTTTTGATCTTCTCGACTGTATCCCGCTCAGCTTTCACCGTTGGATGGACAACGAACTGTGAAAGTCCCAAGGCAGAAAGCTCCCAACGTTTCCTGCGCCTCCTCTCAGCTCTCAAACCCTAATAATTATCAGTGTGTGTTTCCTGAGAGCTGACAGCTGTATTTTATAATAAAATAAGCAGTAGGGGGCGCCACTTTAGGGTAGGGGGCGATTTCTGCTCCTTCTAGGGCTAGGAGTCATTGGGCTAGTCCAGGGACCAGATACAAGGAATAAAGATGGGCCTCAAATAAATTAATTTATCTATGGTCAGCCCAGACCATAATTAATTTATAAATATCAGTTCATTCCACTAGAGAACCGATATTGTCTTACCCCTTTATTGCCGGTGATGAGTCGGGGCTTGTATTTAGACTTATTAAATCCTCGTATTTAAAATATCCGACATCCATTAATTAATTAGAGCTCTGACAGCCTAAATTAATTAATCTCTTTGTAATCCTTAAGCAGTACCACTCAAACCTTATTATTGCGCCTGAACTTAATCAACCTGCAGGGTTTAGCACAATAAACATTATTGAGCTCCTTAAGGGGATGTCATTATCCTATACCGGATACGAGTATTAATACAGATAATCAGATATCATATATTAACCGCTATCACCCAAGATACAGAGTACTCAAGTTACTATATAACTCTCGCTCATAGTAAGTCAAAGTGATAAACGAATCAACATATATATCTGACATCTTATTAGTATTAAGATCTTATAAGTCACCGAGATCTTTAATTCTTCACTTAAGTCAGATAGAAGAATATATCTCACTGTGGTCCTATCAATACGTATGACGTACCAGTATAGATAAGTAGTCAAGATAAACTACTTCCATCTATACCGCAGCCTAAACCAATAACTTGTCCTAGAGTTATTTCGGCTGTGATTATATTATATCTCTTCAGGTTATTCCAATTATACGGTCTTCTGTGATCTACAACACACCATATAATCTACTTATATAGAGATAAAGAACATACATATGCAATCATGAACCCAATCAGATAGGAGATTAAATAGTGAACACGGGAATCATTGTATACAAGCATAAAACGTTCTTGCTTTAAGTATACAAATCCAACAAATATGTGTAATCAGCAGTGAATGATTTTGGCTTTGGAATTCTCTTCTTCGATTCAAGCTTTGGGGAGGTTAAGCTTTAGGCTGAGTAGCAATTTCGGCAGAGCTTCAGCTTATGTCGTTGAATCGGTGAAGGTTGAAGTGATCCTCGAGCGCTATTTGTAGGAGAACTCTTGAATAGATCCGTTGGCGTAGAACGTCATCAAGATTTCTTCCGTTGGAGAGCAATTCGAATTTATGCTGAGGCTTCAATCTTCGAAGTTCCTTGTCTCGGTGGAAACGGCTCTCTTGATGGATAGGAGATGTGACGTCTCTGAAAAGTAACCACTAGATAGGAATGACCTCTGCAGAGATAAGATCCTAAGATCTCTGCATTTAATGCGGCTGTACTTTGTGAGTACGTGGCTTCCTCTGAACGTTGGAAGATCAGTCCTAGGAGGAATGTTCAACTGATACTTGACTTTAGTATCAATCCATTGCGCGCATTAAGTAATCAGTTCCTAACTGATTCTTCAACTGATACTTCAGTTGGTATCTGCAGTCTTCAGTCTTCAGTCCTTCGTTCTTCAGTCTTCAGTCTTCGACACCGCAAGCTAAACTAGAACCGAACTCTAACACTTGAGTTCAAAACAATTCTAGTTTACAAATACGACCTATGAATTTTGGTATCATCAAAACAAGGATTAAGATATTCCACAAGATTCCCAACATCATCATAACTAGTTGGATATCTTTTGTGTCCCATCACACCATATAATCTATAATATGAGATAAATTAGACTATAATAGGATTATGCAATAACAATATTTCAAATAGAAGAATCGCAGTGAACTAAGGAATCAATGTATACAAGCATAAAGTCTTGCTTTCAGTATACAACCCTTCACTTGGATCATGATTCTTTTGTCCTTTTCACCGATAGTCAACTTTCCTTCGATGCTTTCCACTAAAGTTGTTGAAAAGTTGTCCATCAGTGGAGACTCCTTCATGCAGTTCTTGATCAACTGCTCCATTTTGTAGCTGAGTCTCTTGGTTTCATGTGTGGCTTTCTCGCATTCCACAGTCGATTTCTTCAGTTCAGTTTTAGTCTCGTTCAGTTGAGACTAAAGCTTGCTCTTCTCTAACTGAAGGGTGTTGACACTTGTCTTCAGTTGGTTGTTCTCCATGATCAATTTGTCAAGACAAGTCTCATCGGGATAGTAGAGCTTGATTGTCTCCTTCTTGGACTGATCTTTACTGATCTCATTTTCTAATTTCTGATTCTGTTGCAGGAGATTCTCGAACATTGATCTTAGGAGTCGATGATCAGTCATGAGCTGATCATACTCATCGACTTCATCAATTGACGTTCCTTTGGACTTTGAGTTTTCTCTTGTAAACAAGAAAGAGTTATTAGTATATT